>NW_027280708.1:0-77500 GCF_046629955.1 Centroberyx affinis | reverse complement strand
TCATCAGCATTGCGCGAACACACCTGAGCGTATCAGCTTAATCCCCCTCTGATCTTCCCCCTCTAAGGCTTCACAGCACCAAGGTGATCCCAGTCCCAGCAGTGGGAATCCACAACCATATAGACTTGTGGATCAACGTCAAATTACTGCATCTAAATTCCCATAAGAAGACATTTAGTAAGGAGCACATTCGACTAATGGTTCAGTTCGACACACGATACCGGGCTCACGGTTCGATATTCTCGTGATATTTTGAGCAAAATCTGAATGAAGACAATTATGACTTGTATGAATTATGAGTGCGAACAGTAAGTAGTGTAAGGGTAAAAGTAAGTAGTGTAAGGGTAAAAGCCATAGCATCCTGACAAAAGGTATTCCAGTGTCCCTAGAAGGATGAATGATGAATGTATGACAGCCAGTTTATTTTCCCATAAACAAGACAGGAGTTTGGGAAAGTAGAAGAGGAGGATAAGGGACGAAAGCTGTGATTAAGGCGGAAGAAGGAACATAAAGGATAAGGCTGGTGTTTTTTTAATGCATTTCTTACTGTCAACAAATCCTATGAAAATAACAAAATCAGCAATGATTTTGTTTTGCTAACAAGCCTCGTCCATGCAGCCATGTCCCAGCAGCCATAGAACTCTATTGTATTAATAAAACGATTAAAAACACATCACAGAGCCATGCCGCTGCTCTGGGCAACATATTTCATCATCACGATGCACCGGGCCGGCCGACTTTTTCCTCAAACAACTTAATAAGCCGGCTGTAAACACGTTCGCGATCTCAGGAAAGTAGTTCTGTAGCACCGAAAATAGTCCCCGGCGTAATGAAGAATTTGTTCCCATTTGAATTTGATTTGGTAATAACTACAACAGCCTGACTTTTCATGGTAACGGTTAGCGATTTTTAAAATGTAAACTATGTCTTTGTGAGCTGTCTTTCAAGGGTTTAGCTTACAATTGGAGCCAATGACTTCCAGGTTGACGGCTAAAAACGGTACATGGGAAGTCGGAAAGTAACGGGAGGAGAGCAAACGCATTGTTGATTTTGTTATTTTCATAGGATTTGTTGACGGTAAGAAATGCATTAAAAAACACCGGCCTTATCCTTTAAAGAGATGAGTTTTCAGGTTGTGATGGATGATAGGGAGTGACTGTGCTGTCCTGACTCTAGTGAGAAATTTATTCCATCATCGGGGGAACCATTAGGAAGTATCAGGAAAAGGTAGCATTGGTCAAACGCTACAAGACAGGAAATTCAATTTATTCATGTCCAGTGCTGCTCCTTCCAGTAGAGTGCTTTGACAACTGCCACTGTCCTGTGATTCTTTCAATTCAATTAGTTTGTACTGAACTTTCATTCAACCACAAAGTCCCACTCTCTTTCTTTTTTTTAGAAGAGCTGGCCAAGAAAGCAGCACCCTGACAAACGCATATCTGTCTACTCCCGTCTAAAAAAAGAATCAACAAAGAGAGTGAAAGATGGAAAGGAAAGAAAGAAGGGGTGATGTAGAGTAGAGGGATAGATGCCAAGGGTGTGACTCTGTGTACTAAGAGAGAAGAGGGGGGCGTCTTTATAAGAAATTCTTGGCTGCACTTTACTGCAATCTACTTAACTCCACTCCACTGTACTGTGTGTGTGTGTGTGTGTGTGTGTGTGTGTGTCCTTCTAGTGACGCCAGTCAGGGACTTGTAAAAACCCTCCCATGTCTCTGCCTACATTAACCATGCTATTGATCACTGCTTCAAAGCTACGCCTATGCTCTCTCTCTCTCTCTCTCTCTCCCCCTCTTTTTCTCTCTCTCGCTCTTTCAATTTTCAATTCATGTTGGCTTTGTTGGCATGACAAGAGAAAGTTATGTGTTGCCAAAGCATTCAGTGGGAACTCAGAGTAAATAGTTTTTCATTTTAGAAAAAAAAAAAAACCTTATAGGCCAATATTGCTACAACTGTATCAATACTATTATCATTGTAATATTTAAGTATACATACATATATTAAGTATACATACATACACTCTTTCTTTCATCCTCTCAAACTATCCCATCTCCCTTGCACTTTGTCTCTGTACCCCACTTTCCCTCATTATTTATGGAAGTTGAGAAGTGACACGATTCAATTGAATTAAATAATATCATAATAATAACTTTATTTGTATAGCACTTTTCTAAAAACAATATTTACAAAGTGCTTTACATACAATAAAACCCGAAAGCAGTGATGTGAAACTACCACAATGAATGATAGAAAAATAAAAATAAATTGAAAAAATATATATAATAGAAAATAGGAATAAAAGGTAATATATGAGGTAAACAGGTGCAACTAAAAACACACAAACAGAGATACAATTAAAAACAGATCGAACTTTACATAAGTGTGTGCCGAAAAAAATTATAAAAAATAGGAATAAAAGGTAATACAAGAGATAAACTGGTACAAATAAAATAAATAAATCCATAAATGATTAAATAAATTGGAACATTGACACATTGAGATTTCATTTTATTTTTGTCCTAAATAATGAGACCACAATAATGAAATTGAATTGCAGACTTTCTATTATTTCATTTTAATTTCAATTTTGTCATTGATTACACTCTCATACAGTATATGGGAATTGAAATTTAAGTTCTATTTCATGATTTCAATTGAATTATGTCACTTCTCAACTTCTAGACTTCTGTCTCAAAACTCCCCTTCCCTTTGCTCTTTTCCCCCCCTCTCTCCTCTCTCATCTCTCCATGTCTTATCGTTTCCATCCCAGCGTTAGGCCACAGCAACTATCTGAAATCCTCTCAGATGGTTTCACGTTTTTTCCCTCGCCTGCTACAATGAAAGCGGCATATCGTACATAAACCCCGTCTGTCTGAACCCGCCAGACGGGCTCAGCCAAACCGGCTCAGAGAGCAAAAATAGGAAATGAAAAAACGGGTTATGGGCTGAACTTTGTCAAATTTAGAAATCATGTTCACCCTTTCCAAATTTGCTAAACATCCTCATTTGTGGAGGTTGCAAATTTATACCTTCACCTATCTCACTGTTATTACATATAATGTCATTTCAAACAGACGAGTTATTACACTTTTGCCACACCACATTCACTATTCTGTCGGCAGTCCCAGTGTTTCCCATTTGTAATTCCAGCATGGAAGATGGAAGGTTTTAGCTTTAACCTTAACATGATGTGAACGGGTCATTGCCAAGAACCTCTAGGGAACGCTGCATGACTTCTATTAAGGCTGGTCACACACTGCAAGGTTTCTTACAGTAACCAACCACATATGTTCTCATGCACGCTGCTTTAAGGAAGACTGCCGTATAGTTTGGAATTGAGCCGATCACGTATTTGACAGATCCGGTCGGAACCGTGTTGCGTGGATCCACCCCCGGCTCGGCTACTCACTAACTGTCTTGTCTCTTTCTCTTTCTCTTCTCTCTCTATACTGACAGCCTTTTTTTCTGCAGGGTTTCTGTGCTTCACCAGGCTTCTCTGGGAGGTAAAATCCAGTCAGTGATAGCAGCATGGACAGAATTTAAACCCGCCTGCCATTTCATACCAACATTATTCCACCCGCACCGCCATGATTCCCATCCGTTTGGTGTAGCTGTTCTATTTTCATACGTTGGCTGTTCTTATACCAGACCTGGGTCAAACAGTAGTTGCCACTAACTATTGGTGTTTTTTTTTTGTTTTTTTTCAACCTTCTTGGAGTAGTAGAAGATGGTGTGAGGACTCAGCAGTCACAGAAATATATACTTAATTGAGTTAAAAACATCTACTTTGAGGCGCTCATTGCAAAGTAGGCTTGGGCCGATATTCGATATTATTGAATATTGCGATATTTCCTGCGATATTTCCCACGATATTTCCCGCGATATCGAATACCCACCCCCTTGAAATGTGATGGAATTTGGAAGAAATAAAATATCCCCCAAAAAACCCGAGGGGGAAAAAAAAGGAAAAGAAAACAACCACCCCCCACGCGATAATATCATATATCGTGATATTTTGGCAGGACAGTATCGCGATATTTAAATTATAGATATCGCCCAAGCCTATTGCAAAGTGCTAGATAGTCAACCTGACCCATCTGACACCTAAGAACAAAGTATTTGCAAATGCAGTTAAACCCAGGTCATTTACCATTGTTTAAAAAAAAAAATGTAAATAATAAAATATTTCCAACTTCATTTTCCTTCATTTATTCCCAATACCATTTTGTTTTTTTTGTTTTTTTTTGCATTTTCTTTACCTTTTGTTAAAACCTTCATACCATACACATACAGTCTTGCTGTTTCCTCATTTAATTTTTTGTCTTTGTTTTTTTTTTTTCTTCATCAAAAATCTCTTCAGTCTGGTTTTTCTTCCCTTTTTTCGTCTATTCGTTTCCTGCTGTTGCTTTAGAGTGCAGAGTCTGTTTTGGTCCTGTGTTCATCATTGGTCATCATTGTGGATTTAGGATCTCACTAATGATCATAGCACACACTTCACTTCAGCTTTAGTGGATATATCCAATATCCATGCAATAATATAACACATAAGTACAAGATACACATTGTGGGCTTAGGAAAGAGTATGGAATACACTGCTAAGTAACTTCAGCCTGGATAATGGTAGCTTTGGACAAAATTAGCCTACTCAACCAGGTCCAATCAGTCATATCAAGGACCCCCTAATTTACACATTAGAGCCACAGACCCCTAACATGATGAGATTTTTGTCTCTCGGACCCAAATCTGAGAATATTTTTATCGTTACATATGATTTTGTCCAGAATTCCAAGACTGATCTGTAGTGTAGGTAGAGAGATAACAGTGAAACTACGATCAAAACACTCATTCTTCTACCTCTCTAATTGTGTAAACTTTGTGTTAAATGAAATAATGCTGAAGTTTAACAGTTCATAAATTTGCTGGGGACCCCCTGGAACCCCCTCAAGGACCCCTCGTTGAGAACCACTGGTGTAGAAGATGCACAACAATAATCATTATAGGATTACACAGCGAGTGCCTAAGGCTTATGTTCATATTTTCACCAGTAGATTGAAGTCCATTGACACCCACTGACACTCGTCCATCTGCATGCGGTTGGATTTTTGAGAGAACTGAAGTGCTGTTTCCTGGAGATGTGGTATTGACTGTGTGTGTGTGTGTGTGTGTGTGTGTGTGTGTGTGTGTGTGTGTGTGTGCGCGCGCAGGGCCAGGGCGCCATCACGGAGAAGCTGCGGAGCTTCAGCATGCACGACCTGACCCAGATCAGCCAGCATGAGGACGGCCCTGGGAACCAGCTCTACCCGTACAGCTCCCACGCAGCCAACCCCGCCATCAGGAGGTCCCAGAGCTCCGACGCTGCCGACGGAGCCGGTACACACACACACACACACACACACACACACACACACACACACACACACACACACACACACACACACACACACACACACACACACACACACACACACACACACACTGCAGACATATCGTAATATGGTGATATGGCATAAGTGTCTTTTCCTGGTTTTAAAGGCTGCATTATTATTATTTGCCTTTACCCACTTAGTCATTATATCCACATTACTGATGATTATTGATCAAAAATCTCATTGTGTAAATATTTTGTGAAAGCACCAATAGTCATCCCTACAATATTGTCACAATATCGAGGTATTTGGTCAAAAATATTGTGATATTTGATTTTGCCCAGCCCTACTTATAACTGAACATTTAGCCCACTTTGTAGAAAATACAGAGATATATATCGTGTATCGCCATTCAGCCTAAAAATACCAAGATATGATTTTTGGTCCATATCGCCCAGCCCTAGTTCATGGTCATCTTCCTTCCTTTTGGTTTCCATTAATAAGGATGGCTCCATTTTCAATTAGTTTAAACATTCACCAGTAGACACAGAATGTGACGTAGTTATGCTAATTTTTGACTACAGTAAAATATTAGGATTAATAAATCCAGAGAATGCAATTAATACGAAAAGAAACTGGAAGAAATGAGGTACCTGGGAAATTCGGTGCTCTATTTGCTTTGTGCCAAGCTGCACTGTGGGATCCTGGGTCAGTCATGCTTGGCTGAGCTAGCGTATGAAACACACACACACACACGCACACACACACACACACACACACACACACACACACACACACACACACACACACACACACAATCAGAGACAGACGGCAGTGCGATGTGACTGCGGAATGCGAGTTCACTCTCCAGAAGAAGACGAGGAGAAAAAGACGAGGAAGAATAGAGAGAGAGAGAGAGAGAGAAAGAGAAAGAGAGCGTGATGGGGAGAAGACAGAGAGCGAGGGACGAAGAAGGAGAGGAAAAAGAAGGGAGACGGGGAAGGACGGGTAACGGAGGGGAGAGACGGAGAGAACATTTGCAGAGCAGTTGAATGCCAAGCGCATTGCCTCAGCTGACCCCGGTATACACACACACACACACACACACACACACGCACACACACACGCACACACACACACACACACACACAGAATGGGGTGAAGACAGATACCCTGAAATAGCCTTTAGACTACATGACAGTAAAACTCCATGTTGAAGCAGGCACTAATGTAATTCTTTGAGCCTGTGACCCACCCCACCTATTCAATGGCTCACACACACACACACACACACACACACACACACACACACACACACACACACACACACACACACACACAGAATGGGGTGAAGACAGATACCCTGAAATAGCCTTTAGACTACATGACAGTAAAACTCCATGTTGAAGCAGGCACTAATGTAATTCTTTGAGCCTGTGACCCACCCCACCTATTCAATGGCTCACACACACACACACACACACACACACACACACACACACACACACACACACACACACACACACGTCCAAAACAATAATTAACATCTCACTTAGCCTGTCATTGACAACAGCCCTTGCCTTCCAGCTCTCTTTCATTGCTTTCTCTTCCTTTCTTTCCCCCTGTCTTTCTTCTCTGGATGAGTACAGGAGGCTGGCTGGCATTTCAATGAAAGCACTCCGCAGCTGTGTGTGTGTGTGTGTGTGTGTGTGTGTGTGTGTGTGTGTGTCTGCACGCGAAAGAGAGAGAGAGAGAGAGAGTGAGAGAGAGTGTGTGAGATGACTTCCCAGCAGACAGAGGGGATGAGATGAGGTTGAGTGGGGATGCTGGTGGAATGTCAAACACTCTTTCTCTCTTTCTCTCTCTCTCTCTCTCTCGCTCACACACACACACACACACACACACACTCAGCCAGCCGTGGAGAGAGAGAGAGAGAGAGAGAGGAAGGGGGTAGGAGCGGAGGAGAGAGAGAGAGGAACAGACAGAGGGACGAATGTATAGGAGAGCGGAGATGTGAGAAGTGATGGATGGAGAACGAGTGAAGCGGGCGGGCAAAGTGGATTGGAAGAAGGGGTGGATGGAGGGATGGAAGGGAGGCAGACGACGACGGCGGCGGCATACTGAGAGAGCAAAGGCCGTATTAGACATTCAGCTCAGTCGCCCAACGGAGCGAGAGAATGATGGAGGGGGTAAAGAAAGGGAGAGGAAGATGTTTTCACCCTCTAACTTTGTCATATGGTTCTTAAAGTCACATTGGAGGCTCTTGGTCAACAGTGGCTGTGGAGCTGGTTGTGTTTCTTAAGGCTGACTTATAGCTCTGCGTTGGTGATTGTACGCATAGACCACCGAGACACTAGGTGGCAGTGTTGTGCTGTGTTAGCACAGAAGTAATAACAGTCGTGTTTCCATTCTCTGAAACTCTTTTTCTGGGATATTCCTCACTATGAGTTCAGTGACACGGGGGAGTCTTTAATTCGTAGATGAGGTTTCATATAAATGATCATATTTGCGAACCTCTTCAGCTAGTCTGTCTTTGATCTGTTTCATACAACTTGGGCATCTCCACATAACTGTTTCTGACTGAACTGATCATTTCATCACTGATCCATCTGATTGATTTTAGTGTTTAGATAAAGTCAGCCTGGTAGCTAGCTAACCATAGCATCTGCTCAGCTAACCATCACTGTCCTGTTGTTAACACATCTGAAGAGCACACTAGCTAACGTAGCTAGTAGCAGCTAGCGTTAGCATGTTCACATTAACATCAGTGTGTTTGCTGGCTAGTTAGCTAGCTAACAGTTAGTTCAGGTTAACTGAGCTGACTCTTCTCAAGCTACAACTCTTCATGTTTTGGAGTAGAGACTAGAGTAGGGTGACCGCATTTTCAAACCCCCAAACCGGGACCCTTAAGTGTACCGCACATGTATGCACTTATGCACGCACCATAGGCGTTTTCATCAGGATGGGGGACAGTTACTTCAGCACTTAGCACACCTAGTGACTGCACCTTTCAACACCATGGACAGAGCCTCAGCAAACCAACAATGATGTTTTGTCTCCAAAAATCCACCAAAACATAGTTTATTTGAAAACTGAGGTCTTTAGAAAGAGGTCTTTCTCTTCGGCATGACAGCTAACCGTTAGCATACTGACAGATTCTGTCACACAGAGCCACAAGTGTCATAGGCTAGCAACAGCCTTGACAACGACACATTGATTGATTGACACACATACAGACAAATCAGTGTTGAATTCAGACGCATGGTGCATTGTTTATGTTTTTTGATTGGGTTAGGTAATAATGAGTGGGACAGAACATGATAAACATCTATGTAAGCGCTGAAAACAAGTATAATACTATTATTATTATTTTAATTGTGGTGAAAACCGGGACAATTTGGTAGTGAATGTTGAAAACCGGAACATTTTAGTGTTTTACAGATATTTGTCGGGACTCGGGACACCCATCTTGAAACCGGGACAATCCCGGACAAACCGGGACGTCTGGTAACCGTAGACTAGGGCTAAAGACAAGACAGTTTACTGTGTCACAGTAACCTACATTTGGAAACAAATCCACCTTATCACACTATTCACTTTTACTGAGTGAATGGGTCTACAGCCAAACCACAACTGCAAAGCCTTTATTATCTCACCACACACACACACACACACACAGCACACACACACAGGTTTGCATTACCATTCTTGTGAGGACATTCCACCGACTACAATTATTTCCTCACTAACTCTCACCAACCTAAACCTGATCCTAATTCTAATCTCAACCCTAAACCCGAGACGTAATCCTAAACTAGCCCCATGAAGAAGAAGTGAGGACCGGTTCTAATGTCCTCACTCTGAAAGGCTGAAACTCAAACTGATTCCCACAAGAACAACACGCAGAAGAAGACCATGTAGCTGTCCAGGTGTCCCAGGACAGCGCCCTTTTCTGGAGGAGCTCAAAAGGATTCCCCGGGTCCCCGGCCCGATCAGACGGGGCTCGCTCCCGACCTCTCTCTCTCTCTCTCTCCGACTCTCCCTTTAAGACGCGTTGGGCTAAGCCAGACGGAGTGTGTTATTTAATAAAGCCGTCTGCTCCCAACACGACAGGAAATTGGAGAATTCTGACCACGGAATTGACCGGTAATGGCTGGAATGACCGGAATCTGTTCTCCGCGGCCCGGGCAGAGAAACCGGCTCCGTCAAAGGGGAAACTCCACCCCGAAACGGCCTCGTAACACGTTCTTCCTCTGTGAACAAGACGATGAAGGTCGTCGTGGGGATCAAACCCCGTGACGTGTCTTGTTGTGGGACGGGGCTGTCTGCCACCTGTACCCCTCCCAAAGCTAGAGCCAAGACTGTAATCCATGCTGTCAAGAGAAGAAGTCTTTCTCCCGGTGTGTTTCCACTCGTTTGATTCGGTGAACATGTGTGTAACATGCAAGCAACAGGCCAATCGCCGTTTACCTCCGAGCCACATTTCTGCAATGTTTTTATTCAAATATCAACTTTTTCATCTCGCGTCAGAAACGCTTCCCTTGCTAATCGTTATCATTTGAAGCCGGCTCTCCCCTCTCTCTCTCTCCTTCCCGCCCTCCCTCCTCTCCCCGGTGGAAAGGTGGCTGCTCGCTTCCAGCTCTGGAAACTGGGAGGTTTTTCCTCTTAATAGACTCCAGATGTGGCAGCAACAACAACCGCGGGCCATAGAGCTAGAGCGGATAGAGTGGCTAGACAGCACATCCCCCCCCCCGTTCAGAGTCAAACTAGGGGCTTTACTGTTGCATGACTGGGCATGTTCTCTTAGGGATTGCTTGGTAATACCTAGAATAATTATGATAATAAACAATAACCAGTTGCATTCCCCTACAAAATACAAAACAATGTGCATGGCTATTTAAATGAACAAACACATGAAATGTTAATCCAGCAGGTAGTGATATATTTTTAATAGTCAAGACCTGTCATGCCGTTCTGATTCCCCTTAATACAGTATGAAACGGTTTGTTTACTACTGTATAGTCTTTCTAACCATTCTACTTCTATGATGGAGGGAGCCAAACAAAGCAGCTGCAGGGAGAGCTTGTGTCTACCGGGTCTCTACTGACCTCTACTGGACTCTACAGGATTCACAACACACATACAGTGCAGAGGAAAACGAATAGCAGTCCTTTCCAGTCTCAACACAAAGAAATATGTCACAGAGCCAGATTCTAGTCGATTCTTGACGTATGTGTGTGTGTGTGTGTGTGTGTGTGTGTGTGTCTGTGTGTGTGTGTCTCTCTCTCTCTCTCTCTCTCTCCAGACTACTACTACGACCAGGAGGACAGGACGGACGAGGAGGGGGAGCCCACGTTTTCGGAGGACGAGGCGGTCACCCAGAAGGGACTGAGGCGGTCGCAGAGCGTCAAGATCACGCGGTCCAGGGTCCGGAAAGATGTGAGAGTTCTAGTCTGAGAGTTTAAGCCCCGCCCCTCTTTCCCCATTGGCTGTTTTTTCATCATCCATTGGTCCACGCCAGAAAAAAAATCCCAAATTTGCACTGCGTTACATGATCTATATCTATCCATCTCCAAGTCACGTTGACATCAGTGATGGTTCGTCAGACTCGGGAGAGAGTTCGGAGTTGATTGGTGATGTCATTTAAGCCCCTCCCCTTTCCTGATTGGCGGCTGTTTTTTTTATTGTCTTTGTTTATTGGTGCCAAAATCGCATTGACAAGCGTGATGGCTCGTCAGTCAGGAGAGAGTTTCCTATTGATTTGATGGATCTATCTGTCTATCTATTGATTTTCTATCTGTCTATCTGTTGATTGTCTATCTGTCTATCTATTTTCTATCTGTCTTTTTATTTTCTATCTGTCTATCTATTGATTGTCTATCTGTCTATCTATTTTCTATCTGTCTTTTTATTTTCTTTCTGTCTTTCTATTGATTTTCTATCTGTCTATCTGTTGATTTTCTATCTGTCTATCTGTTGATTTTCTATCTGTCTATTTTCTATCTGTCTATTTATTTTCTTTCTGCCTATCTATTGATTTTCTATCTGTCTATCTGTTGATTTTCTATCTGTCTATCTATTGATTTTCTATCTGTCTATCTTGATTTTCTATCTGTCTATTTATTTTCTATCTGTCTATTTTCTTTCTGCCTATCTATTGATTTTCTATCTGTCTATCTATTGATTTTCTATCTGTCTATCTATTGATTTTCCATCTATCTATTGATTTTCCATCTATCTATTGATTTTCTATCGGTCTATCTATTTATTTCATTCTATTCTATTGATTATTTTCTATCTATCAATAGATAGACAGGTACGTCGCAACATCGGAAAAAAAAACCTCTATATATTTTACATTATCAAGTCGTTTTTTATCACTATATTATGTGCAGCCAATGCTTTTACTTGAGCCAAAATCAAATATCTTGCAATATATTATTATTACATAGTCATATTTTATCTTTTATGTATTTGTGTTGTCACCAGGCTCGCTATGGCTCCCTGAAGATCAAAGGCAAGAAGAGACCAGCACTGAGTTCTGTCAACTATGCAATGTGACAAGACTACTGACACACACACACACACACACACACACACACACACACACACACACACACACTCATACACACACACACACACACTCCAGACCATCCTGTATCGTCAGCTACTCCTGATGTTTTCCAACACTTCTTGGTCTGGACTTTTTACTATGCTGAACTCTTTTATAATGATTCTTTCTGTCGACGTATTTATTACCTAATTCATTGTATAATATACACAGAAGTGACCATACAAAGAGTACCATCACTCCAAACCAGCGACTCTCAAAGAACTTGTACGTCTTTCTTTCAGCGGGTAGAATAGCTGATGTTTATTTTGCATGGATTTATGCGTTTGTTTTTAGGTCGTTTTTAGCTGTGATGTTTTGTTATCGATGTGTCGTCTTTTTTTAGATCTTCGGCCATTCTGTCCAATTAAGTTCATTTTTTTTTTTTTTTTTTTTTTGCTTCTACTGCCTTTCACAGTAAGCGACTTTCTTGTGCTTGTCATTAGTGTTACGTTTTAAGGCTGTGGTGCGTTCAGGTTCGGCGTGCAAATCGGAAGCATTTTTTCAACTTAAGGAGCTTTGTCTCGGAAAAAAAAAAAACGCAACATTCCCTGTTACAGTCTTGACCTCCAGAGGAAACGCAGGGAGTCGAGGTTCCCTGCAAGGATACCAACCGTCTGAAACCTTTTGGAACTTTTTTGAAGCGGAGTCGATTGCATGAAACGTGGAACGGAAGCCCGTCTCGAATCGATCTTTTCGAAAAACCGGCCGACCAAAGAGCGTCCCCCCGCCGATGACGAGAAAGAAAGGGAAGAGAAAACCTGATGGATGGATGGATGGATGGATGGATGGATGGATGGATGAAAGAAAGCAGTGACAGAGTCTGTTTGATTTGCGGGGATGTGATTCTTCAGGGGTTTTTATGTCAGGATTCCAGCCTCAGCACTCCCTTTTTTTTTTTTTTATTCCTAATGGAATTTTCCTGTTTTCCTCCTTCTTAACTCATATTTTTTTTTTTTACATTATGTCCTGATCACATCCCTGGTTGTAAATTTCGAGCTGTGTTTCAGTACGTTTTGGAATGATTGTGTTATGTTTTTTTTTTGGATCAAAAGCTGTCTTTATGTATTATAACCACCGTTTTTTTTTTTTTTTTGCACATATGCCTCCTCCCAAATGTGTTTTTGTGTTGATGCTGTTGCTCGTCATCTCAGTCTATAATGTACTCTGCTGTGGGAGGATACAACTCACAGAATGGACTTACCCATTCTAGACAATGGACTCTAATATGAATGGTCTATCGTGACGTTTTTTTTAAAAATCCGGCTTGTTTTTGCACTTCACCCCTAATTTAGTCCACATTTGGGCCTCCATTTGATGAGATTTTGTCTCTCAAACCCAAATCTGAGAATATTTTTATCGCTAGATATGATTTTGTCCAGAATTCCATGACTATCTGTATTGTAGGTAGAGAGATAACAGAGAAACTATGATCAAAACAGTCATTCTTCTACATTCTCTAAGTGTTAACTTCTTGTAAATGAAATAATGGTGAAGTTTAACACTTCATCAATTTGCTGGGGACCCCCTGGAACCCCCGCAAGGACCCCTGGTGGTCCCCGGACCCCACATTGAGAACCACTGGCTTGGAGATTTCAAGGTCCTTTATTGGTACTGCAGTCAATGCTTCAATGCTGTAAAGTCTTAGGTAGAATTTTCAAATATTGAAGGGACAGAGAGTCTTGAAACTTGAGAGATAAAAAAAGTAAGTAAAAAAAATCTTACTTTTGCCCTTTTTTTAAGCATCAGTACCCATGAAATCTAAAAATTAAAGACATAAAAAGGTAAGAAAATGTAGTCATGGGTTCACTACCAAAGACACTGATGGAGAGGAAGTTGTCTGGTGATGTGCAATAACAAACGGGACGTCCTAATGTCGCGGTGTCCGTTTCAACGCTTTATAACTGACTAATGATACCAAAGCTACACCTACTTCACCACAGCTCTCTGCCTGGGCCTGTGTGATCTGTGTGGGGGAAATGTCTGATGTGGGGGAATTGCTGGATTTGTAAATGCAATACAAAAAAAAAAAAAAAAAAAAAGAATGCCTGAATAAAGAAAAGGCAGTAAATGAAGAAGTGTGGTTGTCATTATTCTCTGTGTGGCTTCAGCTTTTATTCACCAGACTGTAGAGATCATGGTAGCTGCTTGGTAAAAGGTGGTGAATTCAGTACAGCTAATACATTACACACCTGGAAACTACACTATTCACTGTATGTTGCATTGTGGATTCATAACTATCCAATCATATACACAAACTAAATGTATTCACGTTCAAGCTACACACAGCAGAGACATGAAGACACGTTTGGATCTCTAACCTACTGGCCTGATGAGATACAGTGTCACACACACCACTATTATTTTTTGGTCTATGGGGCCAATATTGTCCTTTTATTAAAAATCTGATCTGGTCCAGTCTGTGTCCCAGGACTAAAGTCACTCTTGAGGCTGTTAACAATAATAATAATTATAATAATAAACCAAATAATGCTAATAATAATAACTAAATACACGTAAGTATGTAACTGTCTTCCATTGTTTCACTACTTTATCAGTCACTCCACTGACCATTAGATGGCGCTGTTGACTACTGTACATTACAATCAGGAGCAGAGGAGCAACTACAGCCATAGATATAATAAATATTGTTGATTTATACACAACTATGATGCATCTATAACTGAACCAGCTGAAGAACTGATAAGTCAGTCAATCAGTATTTATGAAGGTGAATATTTTTGTATGTATATCAGCCTGCATACAGTCAAAAAAATAAACACTGACCCTCTTGGATATTATGAAACAAGATGAAATTGATTTTATCCACAGTTTCAAAACAATATTTCAAAAATAAAATAGAATCAACACACATTTGTTTGGTTTACTATCAACTAGATAGAAACAAATAAAATGAACTAAAATGGTTTGAAATGTCGGAGTGTTATTGCATCTATGGAACCAGGTAATATATCCTTTAACAATTTCAGTTTGATGGATATTTATCATTTAGATTAGGGGCAATCTGGGTATTTATTATGTTGCAATAACTGTTTAGAGTGTATTCATTGCTGCTACAAGTCAGACTCAAGTCACAATTTGAATTGCTTGAGAAATTACTTGATGCATGAAGAGAAGACTTGACTTGGGTTCTGGTGACTTGGGACTTGACTCTGACTTGACTTGGGTTCTGGTGACTTAGGACTTGACTTGACTTGGGTTCTGGTGACTTGGGACTTGACTCTGACTTGACTTGGGTTCTGGTGACTTAGGACTTGACTTGACTTGGGTTCTGGTGACTTAGGACTTGACTTGACTTGACTTGGGTTCTGGTGACTTGGGACTTGACTCTGACTTGACTTGGGTTCTGGTGACTTAGGACTTGACTTGACTTGACTTGGGTTCTGGTGACTTGGGACTTGACTCTGACTTGTACTCTGATGACTTGAAAAGGTTTCTAAAGTCTTGACTTGAGATCTTGTGTTTGTGTAAATGACTTAGATTGAAAGTGATGAGATTTGTTACAGCAGACGACTGAATTGAAATTCTGTTTTCTGAATTTGTATGGAATGATTGAATTTATTGAAGTTGAAACTGATTCTAGAAATCAAACTCATGATGCTCTTACCAAGTTTTTATCCTATTAAAACCATATTGCATTGAAAAGTCCTAGATATTTAGTTTTCTTTAAGATATTAAATTGATACTGGACTCTTGATTTGTTCTGACTTGGGTTAGCTGTTCTACATTTAGACTTGAGACTTGACATTAATGACATGGACTTGACTTGGTAATCTACATTTAGACTTGGGACTTGACACACACACATGCAGATACACACACTCACGCATAGTAAATTAGTTACTTTTAATAGCTTCAACAATTCAAATGAACATACAGCTAGCGTTGTCATCCATGCATCACCAGCAGAGAGAAAAACAGTCACATGATCATCAGAATCGTCTTTGTTCGTATGAGATTCAACGGCACATTTTGCTGATTTTATCCTGCATTCACACAATAGACAAAAAAAAAAAAAAGGTGACTCTGATACACCCTGATTACATTTGTAAACCGATAATTACCATTTGAACATTAAATAAAAGTTAAAATTATAGACAAACAACAAAAAAAACAGACATGGCAGATTTGGTTCCATCATTTTATCGTCATGGACCGACAGGAAAATCTGGCACAAGTTCTCTTCAGTCACTAAGGATGGAGCTCACAGTTCATTCTACACACCTGGGGTGCTGTGACCTCTGACCCCTCCCCTCCCCTCCTTCCTATTGGTTGCTTGCTGATCTACGAGCTGAAGTTTATTCTAAGTAAGAGTTGACAAAAAACGCTTAAAAATGCAAAAAAAAAACGTCAAAGGAAAAAAATTCAGAAATCCGTTCAGAAATGAAACGAGAGGACGGTGTTAATCAGCGTGAGCCTGAACATTCCCACTGAGATAGTCGCGGGTATTCACGAAATATCGCGATTTATAACAAATATCGCGATATTTCGTGAATACCTGCAATGTTTCCCGCGATATTGAAGATCGGCTGGGAAAAAAAAAAAAATTTAGGAGAAAAAAAAGAAAAAAAGAACCTTCCCCCACCCCGCGTGCGCAATAATATCGTATATCGCGATATTTGTTATAAATCGCAATATTTCGTGAATACCCGCGATATTTCCTGCGATATCGAAGATCGACTGGGGAAAAAATTTGAAAAAATTGGGGAAAAAACAAAACAAAAGAACCCCCACCCCGCACGCACGATAATATCGTATATCGCGATATTTTGGCGGGACAGTATCGCGATATTACATTTTTGGGATATCACCCGAGCCTGGTAATTACATCATGTCATTTGGAGTCCGAAATCTGGAAAAACGGCATTTTGCGAAAGTCGGGAAAGACAGAAAACAGGAAGTCTCGGTGGAAGAGACGAACGGCAGTTTGGGACGATAACAGATACTCGCACACTCCCATCTGTTTTTCTCAGAATCACGCGTTCCTTTTCTCCGGGTGCAGCCCGTCTCCCTGATAGAATGTGAACCGAGTCCAGTCGCGGAGGTTTAGAATCCCCCTTCCAGGCTGGGTGTTCCGCACAAGCTGCACACCTCCCTGATTCAGATTAAAGGCTTTTATGTAAAAACGTAAAAACGGCACCGGATGTCGACCCATGGCTGTCCGCTCTCGTGCATAATCCGAGAAAAACCTGAAAAACGTTCCATCCGAATTGAACTGGCTTTGAAACTATCTGTATTGTGGTTTTTCCAAACTGGATTCCGGATCTTAAAAGAAAACTCCCTCAAACAGCTACCGGTAATGTACTTTGCCTTTCTGGGTCCATTTAGTCGTTCGGTGTATTTTTTTGTATTTGCGATGGAGTTTGACAGCAGAAAAGGTTTCAGGTGATCTAAGGTCTGGGTTCTGGTCTCAGTCCCCTCAGAATCCGCCATTTTGCACCAAGAGACGCTCAACAATCATACAGGGAGAAATCCATCGTAGCAGAGGAGAGAGACCGATTCCTCCGCCTGCAGGAGCCTCGATAGACCAGAATGCAATGCAGCTACGAGATGGTGGGTTCGGGGTAAGGGGGGGGGGGGGGGTGACTCGTGCTTTTTTTTCTCGACTGGGAAAAAACTCTCGCTCCGCTTATCGTTTATCGCTCTCTCTGAACGCGACAAAGTCCACGCTTGTTCTCTGGGTGGGTGGGGGGGGGGGGGCTGTCGAAAGGCATTCTGGGAAACGTAGGAAATCGCTAACTGGTAGTAGAAGTAGACGACGCAGTGGATTCACCAAAAAAAATCACTAACTCCTTGAATGTATCGAACGTCACAGGTCGATGAGATCTAACAGTGGAAGAGGTTTTCCTTTATGGAAATCTGATACTTGAGCACCATTATTGACACTATGATGTATGCGATATCGGCATCCAACCCTGAACCAATGAGAAACTGAGACTGAGTGTGTGTGTAGCCGAGCTTCTTCCTTTATAAGGCGAAAACTAACTAGAAATGCCAAACAATATATTGCATTGCATTGCGGGACAAGCAAATACATGTGTATTTTCTTTCAAAATGAACAAATTGAAATGCAAAAAAATAACAAAAAAACAAAAAAACAAACCTCTGCTCCTCCTTCACAGGCTGGTAAAAAGACGGGAGAAAGGAGAGGAGGATGGAGGGAGGGGAGAAAAGAGGAGAGGAGAGGTTTTAAACGACGTCTGGGACACACAAAGAGGGTTAGACCGATATATGGGTCCGATATTATACTTTTATTAAAAATGGGATTAAAAGTCCAGTCTGATATGGATATGATGCAGTTTGATTGATTACATATTTATTGGAGAATTGATCAATAATAAGTCTGACAAGTATGCATCGATATGTTTTATCATCCTCCTCCTGGGTTTCAGTGGAGAGTTTTAGTGTCTATAAAATATTCAAATTGAACGATACTGAATGTTGGCACAAAATATCTATGTCCTTCAAAAAAAAAACCAATATCGGTCAAACCCTCACACACATCCGACATACATATTCCATAAAACACACTGAAGAGGACAACTCACACACATGATTCAGTCTTTCAGGTGGTAGAACTAAAAAAAAAAAAACATCAACAAGTCTTCCAAATGATTACTCCAAATCACACAGTAGCACATTATGATAATAACGCACACCATCATCAAATAAGAGTCTTCATCTGAAAAGAGAGAGAGTTTGACTGAGTGTAAGGAGAGAGAGAGAGAGAGAGAGAGAGAGAGAGTCATTTCCCTCTGCTGTCTAACAGTTCCAACACCAGCTTAGCTCTAAGAGTGTTTTAATCCACTGGTCATGTTCAATTCTGTTTTCTATACCTGAACGTGTCCAATAAACAAGCTGCTTGTGAGTCCATGTGACTTTTGTTTACAAGCCCAGAGGTGTGACCGAGTCAGCTTTGCTCGAGTCCCAAGTCGGTCTCAAGTCTTGAGGCAGGCAAGTCTCAAGTCAAGTCCCAAGTCTAAATGTAGATTACCAAATCAAGTCTCAAATCAAGTCCCAAGTCTAAATGTAGATTACCAAGTCCCAACCAAGTCTATCAAGTCCCAAGTCTAAATGTAGATTACCAAATCAAGTCCCAATTCTAAATGTAGATTACCAAGTCCCAACCAAGTCTATCAAGTCCCAAGTCTAAATGTAGATTACCAAATCAAGTCCCAAATCTAAATGTAGATTACCAAGTCCCATCCAAGTCTATCAAGTCCCAAGTCTAAATGTAGATTACCAAATCAAGTCTCAAGTCTAAATGTAGATTACCAAATCAAGTCCCAAATCTAAATGTAGATTACCAAGTCCCATCCAAGTCTATCAAGTCCCAAATCTAAATGTAGATTACCAAGTCAAGTCTCAAGTCTAAATGTAGATTACCAAATCAAGTCCCAAGTCTAAATGTAGATTACCAAATCAAGTCCCAAATCTAAATGTAGATTACCAAGTCCCATCCAAGTCTATCAAGTCCCAAGTCTAAATGTAGATTACCAAGTCAAATCTCAAGTCTATATGTAGATTACCAAATCAAGTCTCAAGTCAAGTCTCAAGTCTAAATGTAGAACACCAAGTCAAGTCCATGTCATTAATGTCAAGTCTCAAGTCTAAATGTAGAACAGCAAGTCAAGTCAGAACAAATCAAGAGTCCAGTATCAATTTAATATCTTAAAGAAAACTAAATATCTAGGTCTTTTCAATGCAATATGGTTTTAATAGGATAAAAACTTGGTAAGAGCAAATGATTTCTAGAATCAGTTTCAACTTCAATAAATTCAATCATTCCATATAAATTCAGAAAACAGAATTCAAATTCAGTCTGCTGGAACAAATCTCATCACTTTCAATCCAAGTCATTTACACAAACACAAGATCTCAAGTCAAGACTTTAGAAACCTTTTCAAGTCATCAAAGTACAAGTCAGAGTCAAGTCCCAAGTCACCAGAACCCAAGTCAAGTCCCAAGTCACTAGAACCCAAGTCCAGTCAAGTCCCAAGTCACCAGAACCCAAGTCAAAGTCAAGTCCCAAGTCACCAGAACCCAAGCCAAGTCAAGTCCCGAGTCTTCTCCTCATGCATCAAGTCAAGTCTCAAGCAATTCAAATTGTGACTTGAGTCTGACTTGACTCAGTGTTGGCCTTCAAACACCCTTATCGATTAAACACTAAATGAATGATCGTGGTTCTTTGTCCCAACAAATCAGTACGTTACAGATACAGAAGTTTCTTAATTGAAAGCCAGTGGAGAGCAACACTCCTGGAGCTTAGCTGATGTCAGACCTATGCTTTTCAGTCCATTTGTTCGTCTGTCTGCTTGTCAATCGGTTTGAACCCGGAGTCAAAAGACAGCTGTTCGTTTCCATCTGAGGATCCAAAGATTGCGACTGCCACCACAGATAGATAGAAAGTTTTCCAAGGCACGGGTTTTGTTGATGGGGTTTAAAGAGTCTCAGAGGGTTGGAGGGTTGTTGACACCGGTTCAGCTACTTTAATATGAACGCTGGCCAGCCAGCCAGCCAGCCAGGCATTTAGCTTTCCTTTCGTTTTGTGCTCCGACAAGCGAGAAGTGACTCCCTTTAGCTGTAATGTACAGTTGTGAGGTGTGTGTGTGTGTGTGTGTGTGTGTGTCTTTGTTTTCGTGCTGCGTTCACGCCCTATGGGAATACAGTAACTTTCATGGCCACTTGGAAGCGTTCCTGCCATTCGAACTCAATGGAAGCCGCCAATAGACTATGATGGTAGTTTTTTTTTTGTAGACTCCGGATCGGCTTCTTCACGCGTGAACTTAGCGATGACGCGTTCGAAATCCAGCGAGTAGATCTGTCCCTGGCGTTTTAAAAGCCGGGATTAACACAAAATGACTTGTGATGAAAACGATTCACTTTGCCGTTTCATTCCCTACACCTGACTACAGCTATAAGGCTTATAAAACCTCTATAGCAGTGATTCTCAACCTTTTTCATATCAAGGACCCCTAATTTAGTCCACATTAGAACCACAGACCCCCCATTTGATTGGATTTTGTCCCTCAGACCCAAATCTGAGAATATTTTTTATTGTTAGAGATGATTTTGTCCAGAATTCCATGACTATCTGTAGAGAGATAGCAGTGAAACTATGATCAAAACAGTCATTCTTCTAAACATTCTCTAATTGTCAAATGAAATAATGGTGAAGTTTAACACTTGATCAATTTGCTGGGGACCCCCTGGAACCCCCTCAAGGACCCCTGGTGGTCCCCGGACCCCATGTTGAGAACCACTGCTCTATAGCGTGACTTATGAATTCAAAAGCGTTTCCCAAGTAGTATTTACCAGCTCACAGCTAAAGTGAATGGTATTTTTTAGTTTACTTGCATCTACCATCTTTCCCATAGACCGTGAATGCAGCACAGCTCCGGTTCGTTAACTGTCCCAGTGAGGAAATAACACCCTTTTAAAAGTGTGTGTGTGTGTGTGTGTGTGTCCATGAGTTTGTGCAAATGCCTCAAAGTGTGCAAAAGTGTGTGTGTGTGTGCACGTTTGACCGAGTGCGTTCACACTGTGAGCAACAAGGAAGCCCATTCATTTCTATAGATTCATTTCTATAACCCTAACCCAGGGACAGTCAGCTTTGTTTTTTTCCTGTTTATTTAGGGTTAATCCTGCCTAATCAGTGCTTGCTGTGTTAACCAATCAAAACGATGCAACGTCGGGGTCAGAACAGAGCATTAACCAATCAGCTGAGTCGCTTGCAGTGTGAACAAGCAGTGAGAGTCCAACTGTGTGTGTGTTCATATCTCTCTTTCTCCAAGCCTTCATGCCCATACACCTGGATCCCAGTTTACCCCCATCCCTGTGTGTGGGTGTGTGTGTGTGTGTGTGTGTGTGTGTGTGTGTGTGGAAGTGTGTGTCTGCACTCTGCATATTGCTGTTGCTGCACAAAAACCCATCCGTCTGCAAAAAAACAACAAAAAACGCTTTTTTAGGAGGGAAGGAAAGGAAACTTATTGTCTAATGGGCGGCCATAAGTTTTTTCCAAGTTTTTACTAATTACCACGTAAGCTTTCAATTCAAGTGAGAAATATAAATTGCAGTGATGTGGTTGCTGTTGGCAGCAGCAATATGCTTTTCTGTGACTGGATCCCATTGCGGTTTGTCCCTATCCGTGTGTGTGTGTGTGTGTGTTAGGGTTAGACCGATATATGGGTCTGATATTGTCCTTTTACAAGTCCAGTCAGTGTAGTCCGCCCTTAACCTGAATTCAGACTATTATTAGTAGTAGTAGTATTATTATCCTAGGTTTCAATGGGGAGTTTTAGTGTCCCATGTTCTTAATGCTGAGGCTTTTCCACCCTGACAGGACTAAACACTGATTTTTTTTTTTTTTTGGTAGGAAAATGTCAAATTGAATGATACTGAATATCAGCACAGAATACCAGCTACTGGCAGATCAGTCTAAATATTGGTGTGGGCCTTCCAAACCCATATCGGTCGAACCCTTCTACCTGTGTGTGTGTGTGTGTGTG
This sequence comes from Centroberyx affinis, assembly GCF_046629955.1. Classification (NCBI taxonomy): domain Eukaryota; kingdom Metazoa; phylum Chordata; class Actinopteri; order Beryciformes; family Berycidae; genus Centroberyx; species Centroberyx affinis. The sequence goes on along the minus strand of NW_027280708.1, from coordinate 54,996 downwards.
TGTGTGTGTGTGTGTGATCAGTCTCATCACAGTTTGTCCCTGTCCAGCAGCTCCTGCAGTTCGTTCTGGATGTCCTCCGGCAGCTCCAGAGGCGGCAGGTCGTCCAGACACAGGTCTTCCTGAGCGGGCATCTCCAGCGGCGGCAGCTGCGGGATGGCGATCTCCTTCCCCTTCCCCGCGCTCTTCCTCTCCCGCCCGCCGCCGCCGCCGCCGCCCGCCCCGCCGCCGCCGCCGCCGCCCCCCCCTCCTCCTCCCCCTCCTCCTGCCGGCGGGAGGACCCACAGCTCCGAGCGCTCCACGAAGTCCGCCGCCTCGGCCGCCTCCGAGCGCAGCCGGCCGTTCTCCGCCCGCAGCCGCTCGCTCTCCGCCGACAGCCGCTGGTTCTCGTCCATCAGGTGGTTGACGAGGCGCCGCAGGCCCTCGATGGTGGTCTGCTGCTCCTCCAGGCGGGTCTTGTCGTCTTTGGTGGTCTTGGAGCCGGGGCAGGGCGGGGCGAGCGGCGGCGCGCCCCCGGCCTGCCGCGTCTGGAGCTGGTAGAGCAAGGTGTCGTACTCCCTCTCCCTGAGGCCTGATGAGGTGGCGAGGCCCGCGGAGGCCTGGGCCTGGGCCTGGGCCTGCGGCTGGCTCTTGGTCTGGGTCTGGTGGAGCGAGGCCGGGCCGGCGGCGGCGGGCCGGGCCGGGCCGGGCCGGGTTTTGGTGGCCTCGCGGCGGGCCTCTCTCTTCCAGCGCTCCTGGATGAGACGCTGCTGCTTGACGTGGCTGTCCCGCTGCAGCTCCATGGACAGACGAGCCTGTGGGGGGGGGCGGAAAATGTCAACACCAGTGACATCACTCTGAATATGACAATTCACAACAACATCAGCCTAAATATGATTAGAGACATGACATGGCTGGAGATTGGAGGGGGGACAGAGGAAAGACTATTCCACTACTGGGAGCAACAACGCATCACTGTGGAATTCATAATACTAGAATTTTTAACCTCTCCTTGTCTCCTCTCCTCCTCTCATTTCCTCTCCTCCTCTCCTCTGCTTTTCTCCTCTCCTCTCCTTTTCTCCTCTCATCTCCTTTCCTTTCCTCTCCTCTCCTCTCCTTTTCTCCTCTCCTTGTCTCCTCTCCTTGTCTCCTCTCCTTTTCTCCTCTCTTCTCCTCTCCTTGTCTCCTCTCCTCCTCTCCTCCCCCCTCTTCTCCTTGTCTCCTCTCCTCTCCCCTCTCCTCTCCTTGTCTCCTCTCCTCTGCTTTTCTCCTCTCCTCTCCTTTCCTCTCCTTGTCTCCTCTCCTTTTCTCCTCTCCTCTCCCCTCTCCTTGTCTTGTCTCCTCTCCTCCTCTCCTTTCCTCTCCTCCTCTCCTTGTCTCCTCTCTACAGCATCAACGATTAATCGATTAATCGATTAGTTGTCAACTATTAAATGAATCGCCAACTATTTTGATAATCGATTAATCGGTTTAAGTCATTTTTTTAAGAAAAATAAGTCAAAATTCTCTGATTCCAGCTTCTTAAATGTGAATATTTTCTGGTTTCTTTCCTCCTCTATGACAGTAAACTGAATATCTTTGGGTTGTGGACAAAACAAGACATTTGAGGACGTCATCTTGGGCTTTGGGAAACACTGATCCACATTTTTCACCATTTTCTGACATTTTATAGACCAAACAACTAATCGTTTAATCGAGAAAATAATCGACAGATTAATCGAAAATGAAAAATAATCGTTAGTTGCAGCCCTACTCCTCTCCTGTCCTCCTCCTCCCCTCCTCTCCTCTTCTCCTCTCCTCCTCTCCTCTCCTCTCCTCATCTCCTTTCCTTGTCTCCTCTCCTCCTCTCCTCTCCTTGTCTCCTCTCCTCTCCTTGTCTCCTCTCCTCATCTCCTTTCCTTGTCTCCTCTCCTCCTCTCCTCTCCTTGTCTCCTCTCCTCTCCTCTCCTCCTCTCCTCTCCTCTCCTCTCCTCCTCTCCTCTCCTCTCCTCCCCTCTCCTCCCCTCTCCTCTCCTCTCCTCTCCTCTCCTCTCCTCTCCTCCTCTCCTCTCCTCTCCTCCTCTCCTCCTCTCCTCCTCTCCTCTCCTCTCCCCTCCTCCACGGCAGGACACACACACACGAGCCGCTCTCCAATTATAGTAGCGGGATATAAAACATGACACAGCTTCTTGGCAGACAGGGACGAGGACAAACAATATCGGCATCGACATAAACGTGAACATAAACAACAACAATAACTGCATCCCAACATAGGAGGCCGTTTGACTCGGCTGTCCTCACAGCTCCTCAGACAGAGGAGCCAACACCAACAACACGGGCCAAGCTGCTACTGTGAGTCCATGGCCATGAACGGAGAAGACCTCCGGCAGCATAAACAACAACGACAAAAATAAACAGAATCATAACCGAAGACGGTGATGCAGCAACATGAGCACAGATAAGATAAATACTCAAACATCACTAACAGTTTACTTGAGCTGCAGCGCAAACACATCACAATCCCAGTAGGAGCAGAGATAAACGTTTCTTGCGATATGATCACTAGAGCAGTGGTTCTCAACGTGGGGTCCGGGGACCACCGGGGGGTCCTTGCGGGGGTTCCAGGGGGTCCCCAGCAAATTGATGAATTGTTAAACTTCAGCATTATATCATTTACAAGAAGTGAACACCATTAGAGAATGTATAAGAATGGCTGTTTTGATCATATCTCTCTACCTACAATACAGATAGTCATGGAATTCTGGACAAAATCATATCTAGCAATAAAAATATTCTCAGATTTGGGTCCAAGAGACAAAATCTCATCAAATGGGGGTCCGTGGCCCCTAATGTGGACTAAATTAGGGGTCCTTGATCTGGAAAAGGTTGAGAATCACTGCACTAGAAAATGACTTTTGCTTCAATATCAGTACACTGTTTATTATATCATGCTGATTGTAATAATTATTATGCCCTCACAATGCGCATATAATGCACTTAGTATGTCTTATGAGTATTTCAAGTGCAGTGTTACGTAATAAACTTCCCTCAATAAATAATGTGCACAATGTCTATCTGCAATTTCTGTTTACTATGCAGTCACACAACTTAGTTTGTGGCATGCTCTTTGTGTTTGACATATCATATTCATATCCGCTTACTCATAGGCTAACAAAGGCTACCAGGAAATACAGAGGAAGGCAGTGCAAAACGTTTGCGTCACAGTTTGCAATGGCATGAAGGAAATAACTGGAGGTATTTATCTTGTTAACACAGTGATTCTCAACCTTTTTCATATCAAGGACCCCAAATGTAGTCCACATTAGGGCCACAGACCCCCATTTGATGAGATTTTGTCTCTCAGACCCAAATCTGAGAATATTTTTTGTTAGACATGATTTTGTCCATGAATGAATTGCATATGAATTCCATGACTATCTGTATTGTAGATAGAGAGATAACAGTGAAACTAAGATCAAAATAATCATTCTTCTTCATATCTGTGATGACATGAAGATATTTTAATATCATGACACACATTTCTGCTGTCTGAATTGACGATGACAAGCAAATTTTACTCTGATAAAATGAGGTATGGTAGGAATATTATTTGAATATTTCAGTTTTGTTTGACATCACACCTAACATTACCGTTCGGTTCAATGAGATGAACATTAATTTGATTATTTAACGTGATTTTGCATACATGAACCATATCGTGATATATATTGATATCGAGAAAAATCCTTATGATTATCATGATATTGATTTCAACCATATCGCCAGCCCTAATATACAGTATATCTAGCTAGCCGATAGCTCCAAGGTGTGTAACACAGAAGAGGTGCATCAGTTCAGGGGACTCAGCCAACTTATTGCACATACACACACACACACACACACACACACACACACACACACACACACGCAGTGATGTCTCTCACCTGCTCACACTCTGTTAACTTCATGGCATCCCTCAGTAGATCTGACAAGGAGAGAGAGAGGGAGAGAGAGAGGGAGAGAGAGGGAGAGAGGGGGGGGGGGGGGGGGTTGAGCAACACATTAGAGGCCAGGTCATGCTGGGAAGAAAAAGGTTCAGTTTCAAGCATTTTTGATGTTTGAAACTTGTGCACCTATTGATAAAAAGGCTAGGTAACTTGGTGTGTGTTATGTGGACATACAAACATCACCAGTGTTTAGCCTGACATGAGTAAATAATAACAACATTTTAATTTTAATGGTAACTATTCCTTTAATGTACACATTTTCATATTTTGAAAAGGCTTTGGTGCAACATTACAATAGTTGTTCACATTCTAGCAGGCTGATGCCATTGCTGGAAAGATTTGTGTCTCAGAAATTAACATAGTTCTGCACAGTCATATTTTGCTGTCATTGAACTTTTAGTTATTACACTGTATCGTGGTTGTATTGAATCGTGAACCCCATATCGCGAATCAAATCATATCACGACATAAGCATATCCTCCCGTCCCTAATTCATGCATATTATGTTGCCCTACCCGTTTTCATTACCATGTCCTGTATAGAATCAGGTTCTGTGTGAAACATTTACTCAAGCGACAAGAGCATATATGCTTTTCATTTAAATTGCTCACTAATTTATACGGCGGATCGAGTTTGTAATTTATCACAAAGTGAATTAAAAATGCAAGAGAGCATTTTGAAGCAATATTTTTTGATATTGTCCTTTTATTAAAAATGGGATCTGGTCCAGTCAGTGTGGTCCACCTCTGATATGATGGATATGATGCAGTTTGATTGATTGCATATTTATTGTGGAACACTGGTTACACTGGTTGTTTATGGGAATATGGGAAGACCTGAACCTGAACTGATTAATGAGACATTTTGATCAGACTCCACACAAGTATGCATGACTAGGTTTATATTATTAGCAGTAGTAGCAGTAGCAGTAGTAGTACTAAGACTGAGAACACTGTATCCAACATAATAGGACATTTCTGTCATGGAAATTGAATGTTTTTTAAATGTTTTGAATTTGTGGAAATGTATATTATGATTTGTCATGTGGCCATCCTGGCTGTTGTTGCTGTCTAGTGTCTTGTAAGCCCATATGGGCTGGGCACCATGAATCATGCAAGACACTTAAATAAACACATCAATCAATCAGTAGTAGTAGTAGTAGTATTAGTAATAGTGTTACTAGTAGTAGTGGTAGCAGTAGTAGGAGTAGTAGGAGTAGCAGTAGTAGCAGGGATTAAAGCAAAAAAAAATCTTCTGACTGAAATTTTTTTTTCAGGCCAAGTCATATTCCCCATCTACAATTTGTAAAACAAGTTACAGAGGAGGCCCCCACATTAGGGCCCTTAGCCCTCGGCGCCTGCTAAACAAGTAAAATTATGAGATTTCAGCACCACCCCAGCATAACCATTGCTGCTGTTCTCTAATGCAGCCATCAAGCTGTAAAAAGGCTTTAACCTACACTTTATTTAAATACTCGAGACCAATAGCATTTTAAGGGAAGAAGATGCTTTTGAACAGCTTTTCTGTTGCCAGTTTGCTTTTACGTAATTTCAATGCGCACACACACACTACGTGATACTGCGGACGTCTCAACGAAGCACAAGCCACGACCTGGAACGCATTTGTCTGCTACAAATTCCCATTCACACAAAGAGTGACAACTATAAAGATAACGATAAAATATAATGATATGCTCTTGCTCAAGCGTTCACACTACAACGATATTGGTGCCAAATATTCAGAGAAAACAATGGAGCTTTATCAACGTGCTTTTATTTTACTCGCTCTCTAAAGTAAATAACGACAGAGCCGATGGATTTGGGTTCATGCATTGCCGCAAAAGAGAGAGGAGCTAGCAGAATCAATAATGCTCTTATACGGAGCTTTTTTACTTCAAACACCAGATCGAAATACTGAAAATGTACAGACACAACTCTTTGTAATGAAATGCAACTGTCTTCAGCCTTCTCCTGCTGAAGCAAGCACACAAATTTTCTTCAGAAAATGTAACCTTTTCTAGTTAGATTATTGTGCTTTGTTTATATGAGAGCTAATTGTACTGATGGCCACCAAGTGAAGCTATTCATTTTTTTTTTTTTTACCAGTAGGAGACTCTGTACACCACATCTACTGTGGATCAAAGAGTAAAGTCCCTTGTAGCCCATGTTGAGAGAAACACCTGTACTACTGTGGCTAAACGGGTTTCAACAGGCTATTGAAGGGACACATGTTGTTCCCTCCCGGTCATATTATAAAAACATAGGATAATAGCGCATTTGCGGTCAGGCTGGCCAAGACATGATGCTATTTTGTTTAGCTAGCAAAAGTTAGCGAGTTAACTAGCTTCCAGGTCAGTAAACTGCCTTACCGCAAATCCCAAGAGCTGTTCCGATTCTGACCGCTATGTCACGTTTCTTTTCAACATTTTTAGAGGCAATGGTCTTTGTAAATAGCACCGGGTTCCTCTGGACTTCTGTCATCAGTTCTTCAGCAGCAGCTCCGTCACTGCAGTTAATTAATGAATTCTCTCAACCCGTCCTTTGTAGAACTCTATCGAATCGCACTATGAGTGAAAATCCAACGTGACTGTATCCCAACGTTCAGCGACTCAACCATTATTTTTAGCTGCATCCTAAACCCTGTTTTTTGCTGTATGTTTACACCCTTTACTTAAAACAGGAGATGATGAGAAACAACCAACATCAGAGGTAGCATGGTAATATTAGAGCAAGAGCGATTTTTTTAGGAAAAATATAATAACATTGTTTGTATTTATAATATGCAGTCATGACTGCATTGCTTACAAAAGTAGTAGGCTAAGTAGGCTAATGTAAATAAAATAACATTATTAAAAGAACATTATAACATTATAGCCTACAGCCATCTATTTGAAATGGACATGGGGAGCCAAACCTACGTTATCAGCATTCTAGTCAAAAGGAAAGGGATTAGGCATTCGAGAATATTATGGCCTAACGAGAAATATAGGCTATATACCTATAATTACCGACATCCAAGTAGATTATATGTCTATACAAATCAGCTACCTATCACCTGGTAGCGCGATTCCGAAGTCCTGTAACACCCCCCTCCCTCGCTTTTTTTCCCCTTCGGATCTACACTGATCTCATACATGGCCTCTCTGGAATCCAATTGACGGAAATCCGTCGTAACAACGGAGAACTTTAATCCCTGTAGTAGTAGTAGTAGTAGTAATAGTGTTACTAGTAGTAGTGGTAGCAGTAGTAGGAGTAGCAATAGTAGTAGTAGTAGTAGTAGTAGTAGTAATAGTGTTACTAGTAGTAGTGGTAGCAGTAGTAGGAGTAGCAGTAGTAGTAGTAGTAGCAGTAATAGTGTTACTAGTAGTAGTAGTAGCAGTAGTAATAGTGTTACTAGTAGAAGTGGTAGCAGTAGCAGTAGTAGTAGCAGCAGTAGTAATAGTGTTAGTAATAGTGTTACTAGTAGTAGTAGTAGCAGTAGTAGTAGTAATAGTGTTACTAGTAGTAGTGGTAGCAGTAGCAGTAGCAGTAGTAGTAGTAGTAATAGTGTTACTAGTAGTAGTAGTAGCAGTAGTAGTAGTAATAGTGTTACTAGTAGTAGTGGTAGCAGTAGCAGTAGCAGTAGTAGTAGTAATAGTGTTACTAGTAGTAGTGGTAGCAGTAGTAGTAGTAATAGTGTTACTAGTAGTAGTGGTAGCAGTAGCAGTAGCAGTAGTAGTAGTAATAGTGTTACTAGTAGTAGTGGTAGCAGTAGTAGTGGTAGCAGTAGTAGTAGTAATAGTGTTACTAGTAGTAGTGGTAGCAGTAGCAGTAGTAGTAGTAATAGTGTTACTAGTAGTAGTGGTAGCAGTAGCAGTAGTAGTAGTAATAGTGTTACTAGTAGTAGTGGTAGCAGTAGCAGTAGTAGTAATAGTATTACTAGTGGTAGTAGTAGCAGTAGCAGTAGTAGTAGCAGCACTAGTAATAGTGTTAGTAATAGTGTTACTAGTGGTAGTAGTAGCAGTAGCAGTAGCAGTAGTAGTAGTAGCAGTAGTAATAGTGTTAGTAATAGTGTTACTAGTGGTAGTAGTAGCAGTAGTACTAGCAGTAGTAATAGTGTTAGTAATAGTGTTACTAGTAGCAGTGGTAGCAGTAGTAGGAGTAGCAGCATTTCCAAAAGTAAAATTCTTGAGTAAAACCAATCCTTTTTTTGGCATGAAAATCCAAAATTCAATCCAAAACCATCAGTTTTGGCCTTCAAAACGTATACTGATTCAACCCTGAAATAGTATTGTTTATACATCATGTATGCAGAGATATCTGTGATTGGTATATAGAGTTTTGGGAGATCTGAGGATTCAACAAACCATCCTGTATGTCAGCCCTGCACAGCCTACCTGCTGCCTTGCCATGGCAGGAGATCGCCTCTTCATACTTCCCTGCTGCCAGCAGACGGTCTGCCTTCCTACACTGCTGGTGAGCCTGGAGGGGGTGGAGCAGAGGTGGTGGTGGTGGGGATAAAAATAAAAAAGAAGAAGGCAAAGAGACCAGAGGATGGAAAAAAGGTATATATTGATTACACTGTAACAAATAGGCCTACTTTACTGACATTTATTCTTATTTTCACCCACTATTATGCTACAGCTCATGGTTGAGGTTGAGGCCAGTGGTGGGCTTGGGTCATCTGACAGATGTCAAGAAAGCCATGGGCTAGGTTGAGGAATTAGAAATATCTGCATAGTAATAGCCTGATTATGAATATCCCTTATTACATGAAGAAAGTAAAAAGAGAGCTTAAGGCTAGGCTAATATATGGGTTTGCCAATATATTGGGCTGATATTGACTTTTTATTGCAATTCAGACCGTTGCTGCCGTCCACCTCCAGCACTGATGCAGTTTGACTGTTACATATTAACTATATAAGTGGTCAATGCACACTGGTTGTCTGGGAAGTCCTTAACCTGAACTGATAATGCCACATTTTAATGATTAACAATTACTTTGTTGGCACTTATTTTTCTTTTCACCCACTATACTTGGGTGAAAGAGCTCATGGTTGAGGTTGAGGACAGTATGGCCTGACAGTTGTCAGGAAAGCCAAGGCTAGTTTCACAATGACAGTAGGTTGTTGTGAAGATGGCCTTGCTAGCTAGTTAACTAAACACACGTTACTTGCTGTAAACAGCACTTGTTTTATCATAATAGTAGGGCCGCCAAGCTGCTAGAAAACTACAGCATGAGTCCATGTCAAACCTGTCTTTACTCTGTCTGCCGAGGACAAAACCAAGGGTTAGCATGTCTAGCTTCAAGCTAACAGACAACAACAACACGGCCAACAGAGCGGCTAGCCCCTACTATGTAAGCTAGCCTCAGCCAGCTAAGTTAGCTCCAGTAACATTAGCCTGTTATTGCAACATCAGGACAGAAACTTACGAGGTTGAGAGGGCTGTCCACTACCTCCATCGAGCCGATTCTTCAACAATTTAAACTACATGAAAGATGTATCTGTCCCACACGGACTGTCATTAGCACTGCAATGAAAATCCTTAAAAAATAGTTATAAGACGGGAAAGAAAATTACAGTCAGGAAAGCAGTCGCTTCAACGGCCAGCGCTGCGTCAACACGACGTGATGACGTTGCCGTCTTTCTACAGTACGTTGTTGTCATGTGTTTTGCTGCGTCAAGTTGCCAGAGAAAGATAATACGAGACCGGAAGTGTACTGATTTTGCCTTCAAAATAAAAGCATCACATTTGTCACAGAAAGCGAATAATAAATATTGGGGGTAGCCCGAAAATATTGTACCAAATAGGCCTACGCATTTGAACCATTAGTATTATATTATATATGGAGTTAACCTCCAGCTAGAAAATAGACTATAATAGCATCATATTGTGTCATGGTTCATGATATTTCAGAAATTGTTTTATTTTGGAAAAAATTGAACGGAAAAGCTGGTTGTTATTCTGGCTGACTTAACGCTGTGTTTTGTTTTCGTTTTGGCCTCAGAGGAAAGGGCGAATTCTCCATTTGATTAGGTCAGTAAATGTCACATTAAATATAAATCACTCGATATAAAGTTTGCAGCATCATAACAGATGCGGGTGCTGGTGCCAATGTAACGCCTCGCTTGTTCCAGAACAAAATAGCCAGCTAACGTTAGCCTAGCGTTGTGTGGCAATCAATCAATGTCCATTCCAGGAAGTGGTGGCCTTCAAATATTTTGGCAGTTTTAGTGAGCCAGCACGCCTCAAACGTGACAGGGAGCGGCGAAGTCACCACGGTTCGCCCCGTCCGTTATGCTGAAAAAGAGAAGCCATACTTGTTTGATAGCGACCACCATGGCCACAGTGTTCCTGCTGATGATGGTGTTGTATGGCACCATCAACACCCAGCAGGCGGACAGCTCCAGCCTCAGACATGACTACCAGCTGCTGGGAAGACCTCTGTACAAGCTGGACATAGCCTGGCCCAAATACCCGGAGCTCTTCACCGGGGAGGTGTTTGGAGTGGCTGTCGACCAGCATGCCGGTGTGGTGTACGTGGCACAGAGAGGTAAGTGATGGGCTTTTCACTGTCTGCCATGTTCCTTCACGCTCTATCGTTCTGATTTCGCGCTTTTATCCATGCTCCTGTTCCCCTTTACAGCTTCATTTTGCTGTTGGTGTTTCATGCTCTGCTTCCCTTAGCCCTGTGATCCTGATTCTGAAGGGAGACTGTGGCCAATTCAAATCATTAATCTTTTATAAATAGTCTTTGGTTATGTTTACTACCACTCAGTTAAAGATTATGATAATAATATAGTAGCAGTGGTTGAATGTAACTAAGTACATTTACTCAAGTACTGTACTTTAGTAAAATTTTGAGGTACTTGTACTTTACTTGAGTATTTCCATTTGATGCTACTTTATACTTCTACTCCACTACATTTCAGAGGGAAATATTGTACTTTTTTACTCCACTACATTTATTTGACAGCTTTAGTTACTAGTTACTTTGCAGATTTAGATTATTAATACAAATTATAAATCAACTAATACATTATGATATATTTCTATAGGTTAAGCTACCCAGCAGTATATAAAGTAGTTAAAATTAGCTCCACCTTTACCAGCTGCAACATTAAAGTGATGAACACATTAATGCATCAATAATTATAGCCCAATAACATGATATTATGAAATGGGCCATTCTGCAAATTGACTACTTTTACTTTTGCTACTTTAAGTTTTACTTGTAACAAAGTATTTTTACACTGTGGTATTGCTACTTTTACTTAAGTCAAAGATCTGAATACTTCTTCCACCACTGTATAGTAGTAGAAGACACATGTGAAAACCCACATGTTCTTTTTGGACACATGTTGGTTTTTCATATGTGAACTCTGTGAAATTTCCCATTGACATTTTCACCTGTGAATTGTCTCTTTGCATGTGAAATTTAAGTTTTCACATGTGAAACAAATATTGACATATCTAATGGCAGGTGAAAATGTGAAAAAAAAAGTTCACATGTTGAAAAAAAACCCCACTTACATCTTAAGTAAAGAATACAATGTGAGAAAAGTTGTTCACATATGAAAACCAACATGTGTCCAGAAAGCACATGTGCTTTGAATTCACATGTGGGGTTTCACATTTGCATTTATGCACATTTTTTGTATTTTTTTCCTGTATCTTTTTACTATTTGCTGCTGCAACAACCTGATTTTCCCTACAGGGATCGACAAAGTTTCACCATACCTTACCTTAAATGAATAAAAAGCAATATCAATACAAAATGTGCTGCTTGAGATTAACATTTCAATACAGCAGGTGGGGGAAAGTATCACGTAATACCATACTGTATCCATTTTTCCCCTTGCTCTTAGGTGACAATGTGCCCAAGGTGCTGGTGTTCACCACAGATGGAGATTTCCTGATGGCCTGGAACACAACCACCCTGGAGAAGCCTCATGGGATATTTGTAGCGGACGCCTCCTCCAGCCCCACCGTCTGGGTCACGGATGTGGGGGACGGCCCGTACGGCCACTGCATCAAACAGTACTCGCCCTCTGGGAAGCTTCTGCAGGTGATGGCGTTATCCAGGGTCATGTGCTGTATTTGGAACCTGGAGTCATTGGTAGAAAGAGTAGAAAAGCTGAATCGAAACACAGCAAAAATTCGAATTTCCTCAGTGTTGGAAAAAAGTTTTTACGCCTGCTTGAAGTGGAAAAATACCAGATAATCAAGAAACATTCAGAAAACCAATTTGTTCACTTTAACCCAACAGACTGAAACACACCTAATTCACATTTTATTTTTGTGAGATTTCATGGTCCATGGTTAGTGTATTTGTGTAGCTTCCTGGCCATGACATAACTCCAAAATCGAAAAAAGTGAAAGACTTGTTTTTTATATAGTGGCAGAATCTGCTTTGTCTGTTTCCCACTTTTTTTGCCTACCTACAATTACTGGTAAACATATTATTTTCTTCATTCCATCAGCACAAGTTTCCTCAGACTGGATTTCAGTGTTACACTTGTTCAAACTGCAAGGTTTAATACACATAAAGAAAGAAATCCACTTATCCACAATTCAGCGACAGGACTATTTTTTCAATATATTGTCAGAATCTGCTTTGTTGGCGTTCCTTTATTTGCTACAAGTGTGATTTCGAGACTTGTTCTGCCAAACAATGGCAGTGGATGGAGAGAAAAAAATGCAATTTTCTAACCTCCTCTCCTTTCTATCTAGATACCAGATAATTGGTTTTGGTGAAAGGTTTATATTATGACCAGGAAGCTACACAACCCAAGATACTACCAACATCACTTTAAAACTCGCTTTACAGTTTCAATTTCAATTTATTTTTTTGAAAAGGGACAATGTACATTAATCAACATTCAAACAAATGTAAAAGTACCCGGGTTAGTGAAAGGCTAGTTTTCATCGGCAGTCCCTTTGCCTGATGTTGTTAGGCATCCTAGAATAATATACCATACAATAGTTAAAAGCATCATTGTGATAGAAAGCATATACAGTACAGTTAAACAACATGAGCGGACAAAATCCAATAGTAGATGATACAGGTACAGTATGACAGTCATGTTAAAGGTGGATAAAAACAGTGTAACATCAGTGTTGACATTGTTGGTTCTCAATAAAGCCATTTCTTTTTTTTGTTATTAAAGTTTTTATTTATTTATTTAAATATACACAAACAGACAGTATTATTACCTTTATCTATAAAACATCCAAAGGCCCATGGTAAATGCACATATTTAGAACAACCAAAATAAACATTCAGCAGTCATAGCAATACAACCAGATCATCACCGTGTCCCAGCAATACTATGAGCGAAAAAGCGGTCCCATGACCTCTTAAAGTTCTCACCTTCATCATTGACTCTAGCTAACATGTGTTCATATGATACTATTTCTACCATAGATTCCATCCATTTTTTAAGATCTGGAGAGGATGTATTTTTCCATAATCTGAGGATCATTCGGGCAGCCGTGACAACCCCTACATTTATCACTGCAAAGTCATATTTTGATATATTGGGCAATTCTGTTTGGTCCCCCAGTAGGCACAGTCTTGGCGATACAGGTACCGTCGAACCCAACCACTTCCCTATGTATTCTAGTACTTTTTCCCAAAATGGGTAAACAAGTTTACACTCCCAAATTGCATGTAAAAATGTAATAAGCCATTTCTTAGCCATTACACTTGAATGAATAATAGGATGGGGACTCTCTAATTGATCGTGGTACTGAATTCCATTGATGTGATGCTCTGAAGGAAAAGACAGTTGGATTGAGACAACGTATGATGTGAAGGAAAAGTCCAATTTACCTGCTACCAACCCCCTTGTAATGCAGCAAATTGTCCACTTGTTCTAACAGAGGTCACATATCATCATTCACCTGTTTTTAGTCATTGCCATATTGTTAGGAAAAGATGTATATGTGACCTCGGGAAGTTAATTACCATGTGACCCTTTAAGCCAATCACCTGCCAACTCCTCTATATAAATGACATGACTTCCATTTTCCTCCATGCTCTGATGAAGGCCACTAGGCCGAAACGTTAGCATGTTTGTTGACATGGCCAAAATAAATTGGTGAAATTGAGATTAGTCGACTTTGTCCTGAAGATCTGTGTGTGTGCTACCTTTTTACCTTTGGGTAACGTTGGAACTTACATGACAAACAAAATACTGGGAAGGCACATCCTTTCAAAGATCTAGTCACATATCATCTATTGCCTGTCCTTGAATATTTCCGTCGTTTCTTTCAGGTGCTGGGTACGCCGGGGAAGGCCGGCGCCGGGTTCAACCCCGTGCAGTTCGACCAGCCGGCCGAGATCTTCGTCCACGGCTCCGGAGAGATCTACGTCGTGGACGGCGACGGCGGCATGAACAACCGCCTCATGAAGCTCCAGCTCCAGTCCCAAGAGCCGGAGGTGGTGTGGATGCACGGCGAGAAAGGCTCGGGCATGGCTCAGTTCTACATCCCCCACAGCGTGACCGTGGACAACTTCCTGCGGGTCTGGGTGGCCGACCGCGGGAACAAGAGGATCCAGGTGTTCAACTCGGTCACCGGGGACTGGCTGGGCACTTGGGGCAGCTGCTTCACCGAGGACGCGCCCTACTCGGTGCGGCTGACCCCGGACGGGAAGTACTTCGTGGTGGTCCAGCTGAACACCAATCAGATCTCGCTGCTGGACGCGCCGCCGCCGGGCGTGATCGGCCAGTGCCGGGTGGTCAGCGTGATCCAGCTGGCCGACGACGTCAAGCCCCACCTGGTGGACCTGGACCTGAAGACGGGGGCGCTGTACGTGGCCGAGATCGGAGCCCAGCAGGCCCAGAAGTTCACGCCGTTCAGTCTGGGCGGGGGTTTCCTGTAGAGAGCGAAGCCGCGCAAAGTCCGTCGAAGGGAGTGTTGAAATCGCAATATCGACCGCTGCAGTTGACTGAAAATTCGCTTCAGACGGCTTTCTAAACAAGGTATTCCTGTGCTGTACGGAACACCTGGCCTACCGATCGAGTTGCATGTCGGAGAAATTATCTTCGTTTTTTCCAAAACTGAGCAAATCCTAAGCGTTAGCATCGTTTTCGCGCCAAAATCAATTTTTTTCTTCATATTATACATCCTCAAAGCACGGAAAACAGGCTATGTCCACATGTTATGTCACTATGTTATTTGCAGTCAATATATTCAGCAAAATATTTGTTAAATATAATAATAATAACAATAATAATATAATAATTTAAATATAATATTGTCGTGCTGCAGAGATGTCCTGGCCTACACATCATATTCTACAGACTTAAGAAAACATCTTTGTTTGGTACAGATCCCCGCAAAAATCACACCATAATCATTTTGATACGTTTTTCAATGAAAATGAGAATAATGATGTCAAAATGATCATTCCCTCTAATATCGCAAATCATATCGCAATTGCAATATCAGTCAAAATAATCGCAATTACATATTTTTTCAAAATCGCTCAGCCCTACTTTTCAATATGGATGATAGTCTCCTTTCCAACCAATTAAAAAGAAGGTTTTATCATTAGTAAATGCACTGTAGTTTCCATTGAATAGGCTGAAGGTGAATGAGCCCAGTCCTGGTTCATGGTTTATGTTGATTTCTCCTCAATGCTACGCTTCCTTAATGATTATTCATGTGATGACTTTTTGTTTTTATGCTTGTTTTCTAGAAAACATTTGCTCATTGATTTTAACTCTTTGTAAGAGTGTTGTCGCGCTTTGCTATGTTTTATACTTTACATCAGTCTTTGGTTATGTTGGTTTTGCAAAGCTGTAATCGATTCCAGTACCGCCACTTCCTTACCGTTCCAGAATTGGATTCTGCATTTCTATCTTGGGCATTTCTTTTTGGGCTGACACACATTCAGATCAGTGGTGACTGTGGGGGGTTGAACTCATGAGCTGATGGTTTCTCCAGCCACTTGGCCACCTTGCCCGTCTCCTGATTCCATATTTTTGGCTTTGACTCATGACTGTTCTTCTGGCTGCTCCAACCTGTCATCGCATTAGTGAGATGATCTGGCTTCAGTTTTGTCAACTAGCAGCCAAATTAGAAAAAAATACACACCACTACACTTTATTATGTGATGATCCACAGGAAATGCATCCATGACCCATTTTTACGACCTGATACAATGTAAATGATAAGTTGGACAATTTTGAACCTATATATAATTTTTCGGTAACACTTTATAATAACCATCATTAATAAATGGTAAATTGATAGTTAATTAAACTTTAGTTAATAGTTATTTTACTGTTAACAAACAATGAAATGACCATTAATAATGTTTACTAATTATTAGTAATGCTATAATTTGTGTTATTTTATCATTAGTTTGTGTAATATAAAATCATTTGTTTATAAATTATATATTGTATCATAGCTGATAAGAGACGGTAAAAAGGGTAAAAAGCTATGACACAATATATAATTTATAAACAAATGATTTTATATTACTATCAATTTACCATTTATTAATGATGGTTATTATAAAGTGTTACCAATTTTTCTCTTACATACCTGTCGTACTTCAACCCACTCGCCGTTTTAACTCTGGAGCCAATATTCTCTGTGGGTCCAAGTACTACAAGTATGTAAGAGACACATTATATATAGGTCCAACATCGCAGAACTTATCCTTTAAGAAGCAATGTTCTGTATTATGCTGAAAAACTACTGGGCATGCAAAACCACTAAAGTGTCTGATGACACGTTTGACCCCATAAGTCCGGCGTGTAAATATGACTTACTTGGTTTCATTTGTCAATTTTCCACATGCTTAACACATTGAAATATGCTCACAAGCCATGCCAAATGTATTCATGAAATGAAATATGTTTGCCAAATATTATGGATGTGATTTTCTATCCCCTGATCGCATCTTAAAAATCACATTGACACAAAGAGTGGAACAGTAACCTATTTTGAAATGCCTTTCTTTATATACAATACTTACATCTGTCAATAATTAATATACATCTTGAGCCTTGTCCCAGTGAGGTCAAGGCAGACTCCACCAACAATGGCTCTTGCTTTCAATAGTAATAATAACATTCATAAGCATAATAATAATCTTTATTGATAAAGCTTTGGAAGACAAGTACTGGCAGTAAAAAGAAATACAGCAAAAAATGGGAGTTGAATATTTACATATGAATATGCACATGTCTCCATTAGAAGGAGCAGATCACTTCAATGATCACTTCAATCACTTCTTATGATGGCTTTGAAATATTATATCTAGGCTACATAAGTGTTTGGGTATGTTTTGTATGCGTGTCATGTATGCATATCGATAATTTTTTTTTTTTTTATGTATGTATGTACTTGTATACATGTGTATAAGAGTGTGAAGTTGGATATGTGAGTGCTTTGCTGTCCATATATGTATAATTTGTATTTGTGGATGATTTCTTTTTCATTTTTCATTTTTTTAATTATTTTTTAAATGAATTGTTTGCGTCTTGTAAGCCCATGCTGGCTGGGCACCCAAAGGTGCATGGCACTTAAAATTAAAATCATTCAGTCAATCATAGAAAATTGTCTTATCATTATTAACTACGAAGAGCTACTGTAAATATCACTTACTGTAACAAGGTAATGATACAGCTTTGTAAGTTATAGTGTAATAGTTGCCTTGCATTAGTTATAGCAGTGTTTATTGCTCCCTGTTGTTTCTGCTATACTGTTATCAATTACAATCTCTTTAAATATGATTTAGGATTACAATGATACAGATTACATTAGTCTGCTTTAGTGTTTTAGTGTCCCATGATGGTCTATATTCTGTTTCAGAGGCTTTTCCACCCTGACACAGATAAAGGTCTGGGGGAAACACTGAATACTCACATTTAAATATACAGAATATTGGTACAAAATATCAGCTATCATCAGCTTCAATCCAAAAAATATTGGGGGCCATAGTTACCTGAAGATGATACCTACCCCTCCTGTAGGTAGCTATCCTGTACTGTATGTCAGTGATTCTCAACCTTTTTCATATCAAGGACCCCTAATCTAGTCCACATTAGGGCCACAAACCCCTATTTGATGAGATTTTGTCTCTCTGACCCAAATCTGAGAATATTTTTATTGTTAGATATGATTTTGTCCAGAATTCCATGACTATCTGTATTGTAGGTAGAGAGATAACAGTGGAAGTATGATCTAAACAGTCATTCTTCTACATTCTCTAACTCAGTGGTTCTCAACGTGGGGTCCGGGGACCACCGGGGGTCGTTGAGGGAGTTCCAGGGGGTCCCCAGCAAACTGATGAATTGTTAAACTTCACCATTAATTCAATTTACAAATCAACACAATTAGAAAATGTAGGAGAATGACTTTTTTGATCATAGTTTCACTGTTATCTCTCTACCTACAATACAGATAGTCATGGGATTCTGCACAAAATCATATCTAAGTAAAAATATTCTTGGATTTGGGTTTGAGAGACAAAGTCTTTTCAAATGGGGGGTCCGGGGCCCAAATATGGACTAAATTAGGGGCCCTTGATATGAAAAAGTTTGAGAACCACTGAACTAACTGTGTTAACTTCTTGTAAATGAAATAATGCTGAAGTTTAACAATTCATCAATATGCTGGGGACCCACGTGGAGCCCCCTCAAGGACCCCTGGTGGTCCCCGAACCCCACGTTGAGAACCACTGCTGTATATCATCGTTTACCCTTACCCTTTTAATTTCCCAGATCACTGGCTGTGATCAGTTCCGTATCACACCACTAGATGGGGCTCAAACCATTACCACTGACTGATTCAGGCTGCTCTGGTTCCTCAGGTCTCTCTCCTCACCCACATCCTCTTCTACGGTTAAGAAACCAGGTAAAAGCTGAGGGAAATGTCACGGTTCTTGTCGATTGCAGCGAGCCTAGAGGCAACGGAGCAGACATCGCGACCAATCGTTTTTCAACCCTGGTTTTTCCCCTTAAACTTCCCTGCAAGCAGCTTCAAAGCGAGAAGAAAACATTTGTTCCGTACTGTACGACAACGTGACATATGAGACTCTGTATCCGCTGCTCCAACGCTTCAGTGAAACTATCGCACTCTAGCAGCCAACCCCGAGACGCGATTTCTATACGGCTGCACCATTACATCAAATGGAAAAAAAATCTGTTGTTTGTGCATCATTGTACAGTATACACACGTCCCTTCAATTCAGCATGACATATCATGACAAAATTGCTTTTCCTCGATGTGACAATTCGACGGCTGATCACTTTCACATGTTTTGGAACCGTCCAGCAATCCAGTCCTATTGGCGAGAGATAGTAACAGACATATAATCAATACTGGGTTTTGAGATTGATTATAGTTTTGGCGCTATATATTTAGATTATATACCAACTGAATTTAATGCTCAGGACAATTCCCTGTTAAAGTATTACTTGTAAAAAAAAAAAGCAATAACTAAGAAATGGCTAGAGAAGGATCTACCAACAAAAGGAGAGTGGATAGTGATAGTAAAGGAAATGTATTATATGGAGAAACTGACCTTTGTATCGATACATTTTGTAAGTATTGGTCGAAATGGTTATTACATATGAATATGGATATCACTTTTTATCTCCTCCCTTAACTTTATGTATGTGGTTTACCAGTATTATCACATTTATAATTTTTTTTTTTTCCAAAATGGGTTTGTATGTGAACTTGTTAGATAAATGTCATAAGACAATTAGTCATTTTAACTTACTTTGAGGACTAGATGGACTGGGACTGATAAGGACTGATCTGACTTGATGCCCTGTTGATGTTTTCTCTTTCTGCCTCTCTTTCTTTCTGGGACTGTCGGGAAAGTAACTACTGATAACATAAGAGCTGTACTGTATGACCCCTGGTGACCTCTCTGTTCAGTTTTCCTGTGCATTTGTGTTCCCCTAATACAAAAACTACAAAAATAAAGTGATAAAAAAAAAAAATGCTTTTCCTTTAGTGCTCCGCTTTATTTTGGATCCGTTTTGTTTTATTCCCTTTCTCTTTTACATCGCTTTCCTTTGTTTGATGCCGTCTTTTATTTTCTAGGACTGACGCATTCTCTTGTTGGTTTAAAGCACATTCAAACTGCATTCATTGCACGAAATGTGCCATATACCAGTGTTTCTCAACCTTTTTCATATCAAGGACCCTAATTTAGTCCACATTAGACCCCCATTTGATGAGATTTTGCCTCTCGGACCCAGATCTGAGAATCTTTTTTATTCAAAACAGTCATTCTTGTACATTCTCTAATGGTGTTAACTTCTTCTAAATGAAATAATGGTGAAGTTTAACCATTCATCAACTCGCTGCGGACCCCCTGGAACCTCCTCCAGGACCCCTGGTGGTCCCCGGACCCCATGTTGAGAACCACTGCCATATACAACAAGTTCGATGAACCGGATGAATCCGCCGGGACTTCAGCTGCTAGCCTACATATAGATGGAGCACGCATGTACAGCTGCACTGCACTGCAAGGCCCTCTCCACTGTGCCAGAGGAACTCTGTAGGCGTCCATGCAAACAACAGACAAATGTGAATTGAGTCATAACTCATTGAATAAAAGATAGGGATGGAGAGAGAGAGAGAGAGAGAGAGAGAGAGAGGCAGAGCGGTGGGGTTGAGGGGGAGATCTGTAGAGAGAAGATGACAGGGTTGGAGAGGGAAGAGGGCTAAATGAGGAGAGATGGAAAAAGAGAGAGAGAGAGAGAGAGAGGGAAGGGGGGAGGGGGGGGGGGGTATTGTCCTCTCACCCAACACAAAGCTCAGGAACATAGTGGCATCATTGTTCCTCTGCGCTGTAGTGGCCTCTCAAAAACCGACGGAGAAAAAAAACAGACAGAGGGGCAGTTGGAGGGCGGATGGAGAGATGCGGCGGTTCGACGGGAAGAGGAGGAGGAGGAGGAGGAAGAGGAGGAGGAGGCGCGCCGCTCTTCCCGTGTCGAGGGTTCGAATCCGACTCATGACCTTTGTCGCCTGTTGTCTTCCAGAGGATGTTGAAACACCGGGAGGCTTAGCCCAGCCCAGAAATCTTTACATTTTCACCTGATAATTGCACCATTTTCAAGTTATTTCAGAGTAAATGAAATTGAATTGAATTGAATTGAATTAAAATGAATATAAGATGTGAAACAAGGTTCTGGTCAGGTGCGTAGGCTGGCTTTCACGACATGACATCAGAATAAACAAAATGAGTGAAATCTGAGTTCTCATTCAACTTTGTTATTATTTTTATTTTCAGCATCAGGATTAAAACCCTAAGAAAAAATAAGAGCCTTGAGGTTGATGAAGCCATATGCTAGACTGTATGTTGCCTTGAACTGTGACAACCTGTGTTCACTCTGTGTCTCGTCTATCTGATCCTCTCCAGTAGCTCTTTTGGTGTCCCATCTGTCCGTCGCTCTCCTCCTCTCCTCTGCTCTCTCCTCCCTGTTCTCCCCTCCTCTCTCCTGTCCTGGTCATAAAAAAGGATGCAATCAGTATATGCCAATGAAAATCTAGCCAAATCTCTAATTTTTTTGATGTGATGACTAGATCATAAACACGTGTTATTTATCAATTTATTTTATACATAGCCTTACAAATACTTACAAATATACAAACCATTAATGCACTATTCCGTCCCATAGGGGCTAAATAGTAATCAATGCTCATTATTCCATATGGGCTAAGAGTCACACAACACAGCAACACTATTGGATGCCAGCTACAGGCCAATATTCAATGCTTTCTATTGCTATTTATTACTTACTGCAGTGTAATCAGTGGATTCTGTGCTCTCTCCATCTGATAACATCTATCTGCAAGGCCTCATCAAGTTCTCTCTCTCTCTCTCTCTCTCTCTTTCTCGCGCTCACACAAAAAGTGTCCATAAACAACATGACCATAAAATACCTTCAAGAAGACCATAAAAAAAAATCACATTTGTCATTAAAGCAATAGTTTGCCCCAAAATGAATATTCAGTCATTATCTATTCAGTCAAAACTCCGATTATATTGAAGGAGATAATGAGGTAAATATTGGACTTTGGGATCCACAGTGGCAACAAAACAATTTTTCACAGGTCAGTAGTTTGGGAGAAAGCTGAGATGAAACTATTACTTCTTACCACTGACTTGGAGGTGAGTAGATAATGACTGAATTTTCATTTTGGGGTGAACTATTCCTTTAAACACAATGCAATCCATTACCTAGTACGCTGTCCTTCCTGTTTTCGTAATTGTCTTAATTTGTATTAGTTTTCATACGATCTTTACCTTTGTTTTACTGCTTTTGTCTAATCATTAACATTATTGTATTATGTCATAATTGTTTTTGTATAATATCTAAAGTGTACAATGTTGTGTGTTGTATTTGTTTTGTGTGGTGTGATATCATTGATCAGTGATGTGTGACCACTAAGGGGAGCCACTTGACAAGCTCCATTTGGCTTTTTGGCCTCTACCTGTACATGCACTCCACATTCTGTACCTTGAGTTCTTTTGATTGTATTGTTATCATCTGTGCTTATCCCTTTCAAATAAACCAATACGCCAAAAGAAGCTATTTTGCATAGAGGGTGTACTCATAAATGGAATCTGGGATCTTAGAAATCGGATCTGGTCCAGTCAGTGTGGTCCACCTCTGATATGATGGATATGATAAAATAATGGTCTTCTCTGCAGGAAATGATTGAGGAAACTACAAACTGTAGATTTAACATTTTAACATTTTCTCTTGTTCAATTGTCGATCATTTTACTGAACAATAGGCCTAAATAAAGAGTTGCTTCTTGGTCACAATGGTAGGCTAACTGTATTGTTGGGACCTGTATAATATGCACCATTGTGAGTATCTGGTCACAACTGCATAACATGTGGCAGGGCCTACTTGTTATGAGGGTTAGGATGCACTTAGATGAGGCTTTATGCGAACTTTACATTGATTTATTTTATTTTTTTTGAGTGATATGCAATGTAACTGTGGTGTATGTCAGTGGTTCTCAACGTGGGGTCCGGGGACCACCGGTGGTCCTTGAGGGGGTTCCTGGGGGTCCCCAGCAAATTCATGAATTGTTAACTTTTAGCATTATTTCATCTATTTCAGAAGGTATAAGAGAAGGTATAAGAACCTGTTTTGATCATAGTTTCACTGTTATCTCTCTACCTACAATACAGATAGTCATGGAATTCTGGACAAAATCATATCTAATAGAAAATGGGGGTCTGTGGCCCTAATGTGGACTAAATTAGGGGTCCTTGATATGGAAATTATTGATATTGATATGTTGCTTAATGTAGTGTACAATGGAAGGGAACGACAGCAACTTTCTTTATGGTCCAAGACAAAATTCTCTACGGGGACCAATAAATTGAATCTTGATGCAGTTTGCAGTAGTAGTAATAGCAGTAGTAGCAGTAGTAGTAGAAGTACTAGTAGTAGCAGTAGTAGTAGTAGTAGTACTGGAGAGTTTCAATGAGAGTTTTAGTGTCCCATGGTCTAAATTCTGTTTCAGAGACTTTTCACCTTTTTATCTGGAGGAAACACCTAAAACTTCTGGATTTTTTTGAGAACTTTTTAGTATGAAAACGGTCAAATTAAAAACCTATGGAATATCAGCGTGAACACTGACTCTCAGCAGCTTCGGTCCGAAGACATCAGCGTCTGCATCAACCTTCAAACAAACCCACGTCGAGCCCAGGGGTTGTCCCGGGCCGCGGACACCCAGAGGACCCTCCCGCCCCGCCCAAAAAAAGAATTCCAGTTTCAGTTCTCGGGGGAAAGACGATCGCCTCCTACGCACATCTTCTCCTTCTGCAGGTACTTGTGGTTTTCCTCCTCACTCCCCAGCTGTCCAGGATGTGCGTTTCCACACTGTCACCTCTGTCGACTTCTGTATAATACCGAGGAATGCGTGTGTAGGAGTCGGGGGGCCCATTCTACACACCAGGACGTTCACACCGACGCTCGCACTTTCCCTCCGTCCCCGTTCTACCTCGAAAACTTTCTCTATCACGCCCTCTTTTCTTCTCGCACCCTTTGTTCTCCGCCAATCTCCTTGTTGTCCTCTTCCTCTCTATGGTTTCTGCCTTGCTGGCTGTTTTTCGCTGACAGATTCCAGCTGGATGCCTTGGCCCGGGATAGAGGCAGGGTTCCTGAGTGCGTAGGCTGGCCTTTAGCATCCCTCTGTATGGCGAGAGCCCACGCAACACTCCCACACACCTTCCACACACACCCAGGAGGGCTTCCCATAGGATTACAATGAGCAGAAAGTGCACTTCCTGGTCTATCATGTTAATCTTTTGATGCATTATATTAAGGTTTCGCTGATATGTGTGTTTTTTTTTTAAGGCCGCAGATGATACTGTTATGGATTGAAGCTGCTGATTGCCGAAATAAAAAATTTTCATGCAAAAAAAAAGACAAGTATTCAGTGTTTCCCTCCATAATTGTATTATTTTTAGGATGAAAAAGCCTCTGAAACAGCATTTAGACCATATTACTACTACTACTACTACTACTAGTAGTAGTAATATAGCATATACGTTAGTTGTATTGATGCTTGGTAATATAAACTGTTTGTAAATAATATTCAATGATATGTTTCATTTTGTGACAGATTTTAATTAGTATTCGCTTTTTATTATTAATTTAGATTTAATACATTTTGATTTCTGACGTTCAACTTTAGCTGAAAATATTGTACTACTACTATTACTTCTACTACTAATAATAATCATGCATACTTGTGTGGGATCTAATCAAAATGTCTCATTAGAGTCAGTTCAGGTTCAGGTCTTCCCATAGACAAACTGTGTTTTATCGATCGATTCTACAATAGATATGTAATCAATCAAACTGCATCACATATGGATGACACTGACTGGGCCAGATCCCATTTTAATAAAATTACAATATCAGACTCCACATATCGGCAAACCCATATATCACTCAGACTCTCCTTTTGGGCACAGTATATGAAAATGTTGCTGAATATTACTTTAAATCTACCTGACAAAATGATCATTCAGAAATGCTGCTTTGAATGGGAATGCAAGGAGTAACAATCTCAAAAGCCACACACACACACACACACACACACACACACACACACACACACACAGAGAGAGAAGTCGTCTCTTTAAAGGAAGAAAGAAGAGAAAGGGGAGCCAGCATGGGGCGTTTGAAGACAGTAGCTGGGTCTCAATAGGCCCCCTGAGGCAGCTAATGGCTTCAACAAATATGTCTTTCTTCCTATTCCACATCATGTTAGACTATTAGAGCAGGGTCCTCCTATATAGGCCATGCTGGGTTGAGGTGTCAGATGTTCCTCCTACTCACAACCCTTTTGTGAGTGGTGTGAGTCACACAAGTGTAGTGATGTACACTTCATTTTCAGAGTTGGCAGTACATTGCTAGTTGTGTTATGTTACTGCTATTTGCTATTCTTATTTACAGTGGTGGAAGAAGTACTGAGATATTTTACTTAAGTAAAAGTAGCAATACAACAATGTAAAGATACTCAGCAGCAAAATGTACTTAGAGTATCATAGTAAACATACTCATTATGCAAACTGTCCCCATTTAGAGAGTTATATTTTTCTGAAATTATTGGAATATGAATACTGATTTATTGACATACATGTACATGTAAGCAGCATTTTAAAGTTGTCAACGTGAAGCTAATCTTAACAATTTAGCTATACTTTTGGGTAGTCTAATCTATAACAATGCTATTTTATAGTTATTTTATAATGATGATCAAATGTTTTAAATATAAAATATTGATCTGAAAAGTAACTAGTAACTATAGCTGTGAAATAAATGTAATGGAGTAATTCTAATTCTATCTCTATGGGCAAAACAAAAAATCTACATTTTTCTGTGCTGATAATCTATGTGAAATGTGTAAATAATTTGGTGTTACCTTTTCACTGTAATCAAAGAACTGCATTATCATTAAAATCTTTTTTTTTCTGGAAAGTCACAAAATGCTAACAAGCTAGCTAGCTTTAGCAAGCTAGCTAAACTTCCGTGCAAACATGAGAGGAGTCACGTTAGCATTTTGAGACTTCAAGGAAAAACAGTTGATGATCTTGCTGTTGTTTGACAACCGAGAAAAGGTGCCGCGAAATGATTTACACCATATACATTTCACATAAATTAGTAGAACAGAAAATTTAAATGAACTTTTTTGCTCAGTTAAACCTCAATGGGCAGAGCTAAAGGACCACCATTTTCCAGAGAGCGAGTTAGCTAACTGGCAAACTTACGGGAAAGGTCAAAGTAATAAAAAATAGAAATGGCAGTTACTTCCTTTTTTATCCATTCATGACCATGGCATTCATGATCTTGGAAAGTCAGCTAAAAAACTAGCATGGATAGCTATAGGCTAGTATGGCTAGTTTGAACTTGGACAGTCAGCTAGGCTAACTAGCTAACCTAGCTAAGTTAGTATGGCTAGATTGCATTTTTTCTGTTGGTAACAAGAGCGCTAGGCTTCATAATATTAGCTTCCTCCTCTCTTACCTCTTGCCTTTTTCTCTGGGCTTCAGTCTAATGTTACTTAGCCAGACAAACTGGTTATTTGGCCCCACCCATTGAGGTTTAAATCAACCAATGAGATTATTTCTGCCATAAATGTAGAACTAAAACTCCAATCTGCTTTTTCTTTGCTGTATGCTAATTAGTGTTTGCTGCAGGGACCCAATCATTAAAGTTTCATCTCATCTACTAGACTGACCGGACTGCTGATTTAACTGTGAATGTTGTTAACTAGTGAATGTTGTCCACTGATGCTCACTGTTTTCACTGCTGGCCTTGAAAACTGACTTCCCCTCACAACAATGAATGGTATTTTACGGAAGAGGATTAGGGCCACATGTGAAGAATGTATTTGAGTTCTGAGTTTAAAGTCAGAATTCTGAGAATAAAGCCAGAATTCTGAGGAAAAAAGTCAGAATTCTGAGTTTAGAGTTTTCTCAGAATTCTGACATTAAACTCAGAATTCTGACTTTCAGAACTCAAATTCTTTTTTTTTCACATGTGGCCCTAATCCTCTTCCGTAGGTATTCACTCTTGTATCTTGCATTTAAGAACAGCATTTTGACATGGATTGACACACTGGAACACAGTCTGATAGCAGGGAAAATATATATATGTTATACAATACTTGGAGAAACATGAGTAGTGCTTTATTTGCTTTTTTTTTGGCAAGTGATGTGTCCATTTTACAAGTTGTGAATAGGAGTCTGGCAACATAAATCGACATTAGTTGAAATATTTAAAATGCTATTGAAATATATTTTTACTTAGGTGTGTCTGAATCTCG
Organism: Centroberyx affinis; assembly: GCF_046629955.1. Lineage (NCBI taxonomy): Eukaryota > Metazoa > Chordata > Actinopteri > Beryciformes > Berycidae > Centroberyx > Centroberyx affinis. The sequence goes on along the minus strand of NW_027280708.1, from coordinate 27,707 downwards.
CAAAGGGTGAATGAACGTTTACATTGGTTGAGCTTACCTGCATAAAAATGAAATATTGCTTGTTTGTTAGATTTGCCCAGTCGCATCTAGATGTTTTTTGCCATGTGAGGTGCATACCAGGTATTCACAACATCATGGGTTCATGACCTTTGTCGCATCATGTCATCCTCTCCCACTTCTCTTTCCTGTCTGGCTCTGCTCTCCACTATCTGATTACAAAAAAAAAACTTAGTTTTGATCTTCTCATAACTGTCGAAACAGGATGAACTTTGCTGTTTCCCTTTTTGGCAGCCATGAAAACATCAGATATATGCCAAAGAGTAGCGATGGGATGATGTATTGAAATTCAATATATCGCAATACAAAAATGTGGTAATATGTATCGTGGGGCAGAAAAATGAATCGCAATATTAGCTCAATTTTATTATTTTGTATCGAGAGACAAGCAGATCGTCCCATCCCTACCAAAGAGTGAATAATCAGAGTTTCTGCTCCAGTGTAAATGCAGTCTTTGCGGTCAACACGGTCTCACGGCAGTTCGTGAAATAGTCACGAAAATGTAATCTATTGATTCGTGTACATGGACACGATTTTGCCATTTTTTTTTGCGAAATGAACACGACCTAAAAAAACGTGCCTCCACCACGACCTGAGTTACGTTCCTCCACCACGAATCTGAAAACGTAAGTTTTGGCAAATAAAACGACTTGTGTTCCGGTTATGGTTAGGCAACTAAAACAACTTGGTTAAGGTTAGAGAAATGGTTTGGTCATGGTTAAATAAGAAAAACGTTCGTTCAAAATTTTTGCTTACGGTTGAAATGTACTTTGAACACGCTGGGAATCGAACCCTGGTCGTCGGAATCGAAGGTAAACGTGTACGCCAAAAAAAAACACGTGTTGTAGGCACGAAAGATACTTCCAATTGAAATACATTCGTTTGAAAGTCGTGAGTGTCACGAAAAAAAATGGAAAAATCGTGTCCATGTACACGAATCAATAGATTAAATGTCGTGACTATTGCACGAACTGCCGTGAGACCGGTACAGACTACTTGATGGAGAAGAGACATATTGCTCGTTGTGAAAGCTCTGTATGAGAGAGCATGGGCAGCAGCATGAGGCGCGTTTGATGAGGCTGGTAACAGACGTTGGAGGACAGTTACTAATGAGGGGCTGAACTTGGAGGTCGGAGGTGACCAAACTTAACTCAACTGTGACCCGAGCCAACCCCCAAGTCCAAAAAAAAACCGCTAAAACTCCCAAGATCCTCGGCAAAACCTCCGCTAACCACAATATCAGAGCCGCCCGAGTGAAACCCCCCCCCCCCCCCCCAGCGTCAAAACCGCCATCAATCATCATCGCAACACGGCAGTTTGTCTTTGAAGTTCTTCTTTCGGGGGGGCGGGGGGGGGGAGGCCGGGCTCCACATAGAATGATTTGCCCCGGTTGATAAAACGACAAATCAAATCCGCACGGCTCATCGTGCTTGCTTAAATGATATGAATGGAAGAAATAAAGATAATGTTATGAAGGTATGCTAATGTCGGTATAGATCATATTTCTGAGAGAGACTGGGAGGCAGAAGGAGAAAAAAATTACAGAAAGAGAGAGAAAGAGAGGTGGAGAGAGAGAGTTTACCATGCTAGAGACAATATTGCATCCATAACTCCAAATTCTCTGGCACGAGCCTATGAGGATGGATGTTCAGAAATATGAATGCTAAGATATTCTTCATATAAAAATATGAATAATAAGACATTCTTCATGAAAACAGATGGTCGGGGGTTATTTTAGTGTGTATTCCATCTGTGTAAATATGCCGCCTACTCCATCAGTTATCACACACAATCTGCAATAGGGTTCCATTCCAACTCAAAGATAAAATCCACCCTAAAACAGAATTCACATGTTACTGCTATGATTATAGTTACCTTAATCAACATTGTGAACATTAAGAATCCTCTATAGCTGGAAACTAGACAACCAGAGGCATCGTCTGACTGACTTTGTGGATTCATATATGTTTTTTTTAATACTTGTACATCCAAATTAGCTTCATTTAATTAAGGTGCTGAGAATTATAAAGCAGAAAATGGAACAATGTTTCTAATGGAATCACTCTGGTTCCCATTCACTGTCAATGGGGAGACTCCAGGATTTGCCTCATGATGACAAAATCCTTGCTCTCTTCTTTCTAATTATGTGAGACAGAGCCTTATGGAACTTCTGCACATGTACCTGTCATGTAAAATTATTAACATGCGCATTTGCATGTTTTTCCGATGTGAAAAATCACAGTGGCCATGTTAAATTTGAACACGTTCCCATGCTAAAATTATTATATATATATATTTTTGGGGGTTTTATTCATGTTAATGTTAACAGATCTACATGTTGACAATGCAATGACTTGAATTAAGACTGTTCTGAATTCTGTTTTCGGGTGGATTGTTTTTCTTTAAAATGGAGCTGGTTTCATATTTATCACTCAATTTTTGTAAATGCAATCATGCATAAACATTTACTTAAATATAGGCATTATGATAATTCCATCCCATTAATACTGTATTTTATTAGCAGTATCACATGTTCAGACCATGTGCTTTCATAAGTGGGCACATCACACATCCTGGACACAGCCTGTCTGTATCAGTCTTCTAACCCCACACATAGTATGTTTAGCTCACAAGCTAAGTATGGATTTAAAAACATATAAATAATGCATATTTATTCTCCACCCACAGGTCAGATTGAATTCGCCCCATTCACATTATTGCAAGCCCACACATCAGTAAATGTCAATTGCAAAGACTAGAGGCAAACACAGACACAAATGCGTGGATGCTTACTGTGCACAACTGCAAAAGCACGCACCACACACACACACACACACGCACACACACACACACACACACACACACACATAAGCAGTGGTGGGTGGGAAAGGAAATCCCCTCTCTGTATTCTTTAGCTTTAGTTATGAGTGTGTGTGTCTGACATTCAACTAACTCATTCTACAGTGTCTGGTCCAAGCTTGGGATTTTCCTCACTCTTCAGCTAGATTACCGGACTTACTTTTTAAGTGACTGAAATATTCAGTTGCTTCACGCGTCCTGATTGGTTAACATAATGCTTTACTGGCTGGGTTGGGTGAAAGGTTTCAGCTGTACGTCTTTTTTTTTTTTTTTTTTTTTTTTTTTACAACTTGGGGTTTTCAGAGTTAGACATACAGTCGAAAATAGGAAAAATAATTTTCAATGCAGATATAGAGAAAACATGAAAAATAAATAAATAAATAAAAATAAATAAAAAACGGACATACATGAGAACAGATAACAAATCAATTTTTACAGGTGAGTTATCGTAAGTATTGCAAAATAGTTTGCAATTTGCACTTTAATTTTTTGCAAATTCAGTTCAAATATAGACAACATGAACATTTATTAAGACAAGATTAATTAGAAAAAAATAAAATAAAAAGTGGAGAAAAATTTAATTGGATGTCGGATAGGTCACTTTTGCTCTTGTGACTCGTGTTTAAACTAGGCTAGTTTGTGGGAAGGGTAAGCGCATTGTTATTGAAGTGGTCTATAAAGGGTTGCCAGATCTGGTAGAATTTGTCTTCACACCCTCTCAATGAGAATTGAATATTTTCCAAGTGCAGGTGCTAGCTGTACGTCATATTTGCGTTGATGCGATTTTGAAAAAATGCCAAACTATTTGAAGACACTCACCTATAAAAGCAAAATCGAGAAGTTAAGAAACGGGCTTGTAACCGGAAGGTCGCCGGTTCGAACCTCTGAACTGCCAGGGAGAATGTGAGTCAATGTGAGGCAATTTTATGAACAGCTATGATCATTCTGTTTTATCCATATTCATATTCCATAGTCCTTTTCCTTTCTTCTCCCCTTCCCCCTCTCCTCTCCACAAAATCACACTCATTTTCCACTTTACAGTTTCTCATCCCGACCATGTGACCTATTTTTAGATCAGTAAACCAAATCTAAGCGTCTATGTTGTATTCTTTTAAGCCAGTCATGACTTCGGCCATGTTGACTTTCACTTACATGGCTGTCTCTGCTGTCATTGGACAGAAAAAAGGCAAGAAATGATCATTTGTGGGCATAAATAAAATCGGTATCGTTAGTGAGCTAGGTACCTGGAAGACCCATATCTATCTGTAGAAGCTTTATGGAGATGACCACAAATGCAAATTACCAATCGTATTCATCTTCATTGTTTGCTATTTATCCGAAGCAATGCATATGAGAAATATTTCTTTAGTATGAAGATTGATTTATTTATTTATTTCAAAATGTATTCATGGTTCTCAGCACTTATTAGCATTATTTTAATACTCCATTTATTTTTTTTCTATTTTTATCAACTTTTTTAAAAAAAATTTATTCCGATGGAGCTTTGTGGCGGGCCGGAGCGTCTTGCTGTCAGACTGCGGGAGCTGGAAGGCGCTGATGAAAGAGCTTATCCGCACAGAGTGGGCATCGCTGCAACATAATCTCTACCTGGCTTCCTCCCACGTGTGCAGTGAGTCCATTGTAGCCCACAACATTGTTAACATGCACAGGAAGGATTTGGTGAGCGGAGACGTCGGCTCGCGCGTGATTGATAATTGGGACTATTGTGGCGATGAGATGACGATCCAGTACCGCTGGAGATCCGGAGCCTGTGGCTTTCAGTGTTCAGTGTGCTTCAGTGTGATAAAGCTGTGCACGTTTAAGATATGATCAGTTGAAACTTTAAAGTGGTAATTCGTGAGAAGCTGATTTTGTTGACATCTTTGGTGCTAAGCGGTCATCGCTGTGGTATTCAGTAGTGGGAAGACCGCTTTTCACCTCCGCCAAAGAGGTTATGTTTTCGGTGCCGTTTGTTTGTCTGTCTGTCTGTCTGTCAGCAGGATTACGGAAAAACTACTGGCCCGATTTTCATGACACTTGGTGGAAGGGTGTAGCATGGGCCAAGGAAGAACCCATACGATTTTGGAGCGGATCCGGATCCGACTCACGAACAAGCGATAATAGGACGAACCTTGGCGGAGGTCTCAACAAACTCGATTCTTTTGGGTCGAATTCTGAATTTTGAGAATTTATCCTGAGAATGAAGTTAGAATTCTGAGATGAAAGTCCAAATTCTGAGAATAACTTAGAAGTCTGACTTTACTCGCAAAATTCTGAGTTGTTGTTGTTTGGGTCGCGTAAAAACGACAATGAATGAATGAACAAGGAAGTTTGAACCAGAAGATTCTTCTCAGGAAAGACCTACCCATATATATTTTAAATCAGAGTAACAAAACAAAGCTAAGAAGCTTTTAAGCTTCATGGACTCAATTTGATGTTGAGACCATAATTCTGACAAAACAGAAGCAAGTCTTATGTTACGTTCCATTTACCTCGGAAGTCGGAAGTCGGAGTTAGGAATGACGTCATACCCGAGTTGACCGCGTTCCAGTACAAGTCGGAAACCCAATTCGTTTTTTTATTTCACCGGGTTGGGGAAATGGGGTTTGCTCTAGCCAGGTTAGCCATTGTTAGCAATACCAGTTGATAACGCATTACACGGTATTTTGCGCATACAATCACCGTAGCAACATGTCCACAGATAGAAGTTGGACAGTACTGTGTGTACGACTGATTTAATGAGACACAAATCAGACAGAAGCGCTAATAAACAGTATATTACTACAGCTTGAGGCGCGGAGCAGCCATCTTGGATTTTGAGGTCGGGGTTGGTGAGGTTCTTCCGACTTCCCGAGTTGGAAATCCGACTTCAGGGGGCGTTCCAGTTGAAATTTCCAACTGGGAACTCGGAAATTCCGACTTCCCAGTTCAAATGGAACGCACCATTGACAGCATACCGAGTAGGATTTTGCTGCTTTTGGCTTGTAAACACAACTTTCAAAGTTTACACAGAACGGTAAAAACCAGTAAAAAAAACGAGGCTCGTTCCAAAACGAGAGTGAATCTATTGGCGTTCACCTGTTGGAGAGTATTGAAGGAGAGGAGGGGATGAAGAGACGCAGAGTCTGTTTTCTGTTGGACAGGTAGGAGCCGGTTAGCTTAGCTATCAACTTTTCTACCACAACGAAGCTACTAGAGTTTTCACTACCGCAGCCAGCGAGGCTTTTAGATAGAAAAGGACTCAGCAGTGGTTTTGGTTGCAGGACTCACCTGCTGCCAACAGGTCAACGCCCAGAAAGTCCCAAACTTTCAGAAATAAGAAAATCCAGGCAGAAGGCAGCAGGCTCTCTGCAGACACACACACTGTCACACACTACCAATAAGTTATCATAGGATCATTTTTGGATGAGTTAACGCTAGGTCAAGGGGGAAAATCCTGCTCAGTATGCCTTTAAGTTGGAAGTTTTCGTCCATTTTTATTGTTAGCATAGCTAAACTTCAAAAGGAAAATAGAGAGGTGCTGTACAAGAAGTTCTACACACCTCCATTTGTTTAAGACGGAGGTGTGGCTACGCTAAATTAACTCTTTTTTTTTTTAAACTTACTAAAAACCGTTTCCTCTAAATTTTCACAGTGTAGAGGAGTGAGCTAGCTACTTAGAGCAGAGATCCAACAGAAATGGGGATGGGGGGGGGGGTGGGAGGGGAGTGTGTTGAAACTCCAAATGGTGGGACAGCCCGGGCCAGAAAGTGAGTTCTGAAAGGCAGAAATCTCAGCACCTGAATCACTGGCATTGATCCACAACCCTATCAACCCCCGCAGATATATTATGGTCTGTTTGTGATATGGGGCAGTCAAAATCTTACTTAATGCACCTTTCAAAAAAATGGAAGAGGAAAAGGTGAAATAAACAATGATGAGTTAATGGAGGGTATCGATGACGCACAACCACAGGGACAAAAGAGCCAAAGTAGAAAATTGCAGGACAAAAATCTATTGCAAACAACCCTCTTCAGTGCACACACACACACACACACACACACACACACACACACACACACCGAATGTGGACTATAGTGGAGTATAATAACAGTGCATTGGAAGGGTTTTATGTATTATGACCTAATGCGTCACAGGTAAAGAGGCTCTCCACTTCTCCTCTCCTCATTTCCTCTCTTCTCCTCTCTTTTCCTCTTCTCTCCTCTCCTCTTTTCCTCTCCTCTCCCCTCCTCATTTCCTCTCTTTTCCTCTTCTCTCCTCTCCTCTCTTCCTCTCTTTTCCTCTTGTTTCGTCTCCTCTCCTCTCCTCTCCTTTACATTTGTGACAAGTTGGACAAAGGCTGTGTCCTGCAATAATCCCATACACACACACACACACACACACACACATATATATACATATACAAATGTACATTGTGTCCCACCCACGACTCAAACATCTGACATCTAACTGTGATGAATGTGTGTGACCTCTGACCTCCAATCCCCTCGATGCCCAAATCCTGAAACAAGTTCATTTTTAATCACCAGTGCTGATGGTTAGCATGTAAATCACACACACACACACACACACACATATATACACACACACGCTCTCTATCTCTTTCTGAAAAAATTTCACTTTTAAAAATTTGTGTTGATAATTACCATGTAAATCACACACATGGACACACACATGCACCCACAACCACACACACACACACACACACACACACACACACAAACATGCATTCGTCCACACACACACACACACACACACACACATACACACGCTCACACTTATGTATATATAAGCACATAGAAACACACACACACCCATTCACAAACACACACACACACACACACACATACATTTCCCCGGACACATGAAGACAGACAGTCACGCACACACACACACACACACACACACACAAACATGCATTCGTCCAAACACACACACAAACACATACACACACTCACACTTATGTATATATAAGCACATAGAAACACACACACACCCATTCACACACACACATACACACACACACATACATTTCCCCGGACACATGAAGACAGACAGTCACGCACACACACACACACACATACACACGCTCACACTTACGTATATATAAGCACATACAAACACACACACACACACACACACACACACATACATTTCCCCGGACACATGAAGACAGACAGTCACGCACACACACACACACACACACACACACACACACACACAAGTCACAAAAAGTTCACTTTTAATAACCGCTGCTGCTGATGAGTGTAATATAGGCCTACGAACCCCCTTGCCCGGCACACACACACACACACACACACACACACACACACACACACACACACACACACACACCCCGCTCATGAGTGATTCCATTATGTCTGCAACACTAATGACGCTGGCGAGTCTCGTGTTTCCTCCCGGATAAAATTGATAGGAAACCGTACCTGCCCCAACGTCCTCCTAATGCTGTTAAGGCAGCGTAGGAGAAGCTCATCCTCTCCCCTGCTTTCATTTAGCCGCGGACGAGTGGGAGGGGAGGAGTGGGGGGGGGGGGGGGGGGGTGCTGGAGACCTCATCATCAGACGTTATTATCAGATGGGGCGATGTGTGTCGTTTAGATAAAGAAGGAGGAGAAGGAGGGAGGGGTGGTGGGGGGGTGGGGGGTGAGGGGCTGGGGGTGGGGTGGGGGGGGTGGTGTCTTAATGTTGTGACAACAGAGTAGGAGTGAATTAGACGGGGGGGGCCCTAACCTCCAGGCTGATAATACTGCTTATAATTGAATGCCATTCAGTTGTACAGACACTAGTTAAACAACCGGCCCAGTCAGATCAGATAGAACGGAGTAGAATAGAATAGAATAGAATGGGGACGGAGCAGAAGCCTATACAGGTTGAAAATAAGTGTATGGGCAATAAAAGAGGAGGGGAACTTTATAGGAAGCCGTACAAAGACCCTAACATCCAAATCCTGCACCTTCCTCTGACCTATAATGTGTTCGTTATTGTTTCGTAATGTGTTTCTCTTATCTCTACGAATCAGTAATCCCTTAAAATACCCTCACATTCACCTTAATTCATGCAAAATCCCCTTAAATGCGTTAAGGGAGTTATTAGTAATGGAGGAGACCCCTTCAAAACCACCTTAAACACCCCTTAATGTTTGACTGATTACTTTCTAATTTAATGTAAAATTCAGGGAGATGGGAACTTTCCATTACTAACTCACAAAAGGCATAAAAAAAAATCCCTTAATTACTCGTCTTTGTGAATCAATCCAGGAATAAATGTTTATGTAATGAGAAATTAAGGACATTTCAGGGATAAAATTAAGGGGTTTGGTTTTGTAGTGAATGTGTTTATTTATTTTATTTAAAAAAGGACAGATACAGTATACATAGAGAGTTGTAGAACAATGTTTTTTTTATTTATTTTTTTATTAATGTTTTTGGTCAGACATTTACATTGAAATAACAGTTGCATTATTACAATTACATGAATGACATATAATATGTCTTCTTTCAGGGTCTGTCCAGTCTTTTTTTTTTTTAAACAACTAAAAGAAAAAAGTCTGCAGTCCAGCAATAACATTCAAATCTGTGAATGTATTTATATATAAAAACATTTGTTCACCATCTTCTCCATTTTAACACTGGAAAGCGGAGGCTGCAGTTAGTAAATATAATCATGATTACTATTTCCTTATGTGATTTTGAAAATCTGGGGTCAGTGTCTAACACTGTGGCCTTAAACTCAAATTTCAAATATTGTCAAAATTCAAGATATTGAATATCGGTACAAAATATCGGCTTTGGGTAGCGTCAATCCAAAAATATCGGTATCTACCTTCAAAAACTTATAGAACCCTAGTACAGTGGTTCTCAACGTGGGGTCCGGGGACCACAAGGGGTCCTTGAAGGGGTTTCAGGAGGTCCACAGCAAGTTGATGAATTGTTAAACTTCAGCATTGTTTCATTTATAAGTTAACACAATTAGAGAATGTAGAAGAATTATATTTTGGTCATAGTTTCACTGTAATCTCTCTACCTACAATACAGATAGTCATGAAATTCTAGACAAAATCATATCTGACAATAAAAAATATTCTCAGATTTGGGTCCGGGAGACAAAATCTCATCAAATGGGGGTCCATGGCCATAATGTGGACTAAATTAGGGGTCCTCGATATGAAAAAGGTTGAGAACCACTGCCCTAGTATACAGTACACCTATCCTTCACTTACAACTACAGCTAACCCTCCTAACGGTGCCAAGGATAAAAAAAAAAAAACAGCAATAATCTCTGGTCTTTTTTGTGTAATCTGTACTGTTCAAATTCCATTTCCAGACGCGGCTGGAAGCCCACAGCGGTTGCGAGCGTCTCAATAAACATATTCGGTGTTGACTCGCGCCGCTATTGTTCTTTAATTAAGCATCATCGCGGCCCCTGAATCCTACACACATCAGTATCACATCGTTGGCTCTTTCCGCGGCAATCAAGCGACTTCCAACTTTTTTCCCCGTCTTGTGTAAAATCTTCTCCTGCGCGCCGAATAAAGAAAAACAAATCGCCCCGCACCTGCGTCTTCGTCATTAAGGAAACCGCAATTATAGCATTTATTGGATTCCGACCCCACTGGAGGACGCTAGCATTAAGCCGAACCCGATCCAGCTGTCTTTGCGCTCTTTAGCGGGTTTTAATTGGCGGCGAGGAACGGCGGCGGGGAAAAAAAACCCCATCATTACGCGAGGGCCTAAACGACCACAACAGGGTATTGCCGAGATTTAATTACACCGGGCTATTGTTTAATTTGCCTCTCGACACTTCGATTAAGACGAAAAAAAACGGGAGCGCGAGGGTTCAGGTTTCCGGGCTCATCTGGGCGGAGGGGGGGAGGTAGAGAGAGTTTCCCCCGGTGAAGTTCGGATAACATCACGCGGCGGAGATCGGATGGATTTGTCATCGTTTGACTAATGACAGGAAAGAGGAATAAAACCCTATTAGAAAATCATCAAGAATCCCTCCGTCTCGGGCTGATAGTCTTTCCGTGTGTTGTGTTTCTGCTTGGGAGAGAGAGAGAGAGAGAGAGAGAGAGAGGGAGGGAGGGCCCCTTCGGTAGTCGATGGGTGATCCGTTTACCGGAATATTGAATGCTGGAGATGATGCGATCCGAGGTTGATGGGCGCCAAAAATAGCGAAAAATCCCCCTCCCTCCGTTCGGTATGAAGGCAACGCACTTCGCTGAAACTTCTCCAACAATTTCCCTTATTGGTTTTGTAGTTATTCAATCTCCATCCCTGATCGCGCAAATAATGTTCTTTAATCTGCGTCCCAAGAAGCATTTAAGATAGTAATCTCGCTGAGGGAGTCGGGGAGAAACTTTAAACTGTTGGAAGATGGAAGACGGATTCTTCTCGGTCTGCTGTCTATTTGCTTGGATATTACATGATGCATATGAAGGCTACACTCGGCCAATAGACTATCAATCCTTCTCAACCTTTTTCATATCAAGAACCCGTAATTTAGTCCACATTAGAGCCACAGACCCCCATTTGATGAGATGTTGTCTCTCGAACCCAAATTTGAGAATATTTTTATTGTTAGATATGATTTTGTCCAGAATTCCATAACTATCTGTATTGTAGGTAGAGAGATAACAGAGAAACTACGATCAGAACAGTCATTCTTCTACATTCTCTAATTGTGTTAACTTCTTGTAAATGAAGTAATGCTAAAGTTTAACAATTCATCAATTTGCTGTGGACCCCCTGTAACCCCCTCAAGGACCCCTTGTGGTCCCCGGGCCCCACATTGAGAGTCACTGCTCTATCATTCTCTGTACAGCTGCAAACATATTAACATACTGATATGGTCTACTTAAACTTAAACCTAACCCTAACCTTAACCTAAACGTAACTGTTACTTAACATTTTCATGTGATGAACAGGTGAAAATGTTGTGCCCAATTCCTGCTATTGTCACATAATTCTTTCATGGTGGAGGAACGGAATCTTCACATAATTTGTGTGCACAATGTGTAATTTGCGTTTCAGAGTGTGTGCCCATTTCACAACATTTTGGAGAGACTGTGTTGGATTTAGGGATCATTTGAAAATTTTAAACACAGATTTTCAAAATCTTTTGAAAAAATCAATGATGACATAATCAAACGATGACCCCCAAAATCGACACTGACTCAACATAGGGAACCAGGAACCAGCCTGGGTAGGGCTGAACGATTTTGAAAAAATATCTAATTGCGATTATTTTGACTGATATTGCAATTGCGATATGATTTGCAATATTAGAGGGAATGATCATTTTTACATCATTATTCTCATTTTCATTGAAAAACGTATTAAAATGATTATGGTGTGAACAACAAAGATGTTTTCTTAAGTCTGTAGAATATGATGTGTAGGCCAGGACATCTCTGCAGCACCACAATATTTCATTTAAAATGGTATTTTGACACACATTTCGCCTTTAACAAATATGGTGCCTCCTGCGATTTGAAAATTGCAGGAGGCAAGATTTCGATAAAATTTTGATTAATTGTTCAGCCCTAAGCCTGGGACTGTGGTTCCTGGACTAAAACCGCATTTCTTTTCATTTATCGCATTTCTGCTTTTATTAGACAGTATACAGTGGATACCCGAACCTGTTGTGTTACCAAGATGCCTCAAGAATAAGTATTTCTGACATGTGGACATTATACAGTCTTGTCAGTACGCTTCAAATGTGCCTTCACTAGCCACTAATCACCTGAGATGTCAAGATAAATCCCTATCAGTTTAAAGGAATAGTTCACCCAAAAATGAAAATTCTGTCATTATCTATGAACTATTCCTTTAATGTGGCAGGGCTTTGTTCGGTTTGGGGATCACAGATCACGGCTTTAAAGCACCCCTAATCACCCACCAGTCCTTTGACATCTTTATGGATGTAGCAATAGTCACAAGTGCCTGTGATTCCATTTCACTCCAATTCAGTTATCTGTCTCCTTGACACATCTAGCCAGGGCGACAATACATTTTCACCTCATAACGATTTGGGCGCCACAGAGAAAATGTATTCCGTTTTTCTGCTGATGTTGTCGACCTCACTCCATCACTCCACACACTTTTAAATTCATCACTTGGCTTTGGGCTATACAGTGGCTAATGTGTGTTCAATATATTTTAGTTTCATTATATTTTGTTTTACTTCATTTAGCCTTTATGTAGCAAGGAATTTCAATTATGAACAGATTCTTGAGTTTGGAATGAGGGTCTACCAAAAGGCAATCTGCCAAATTGTTGAGCATTACCAATTTAAGGAACAGAGGCAAATGCAGCTTATGAATGAAAATAAGTGTATGAAATGTGCAAGTTCCAACTAGGGTAGAAATCAGCTCGAAATCAGCCTTATAATTAACTTTTTATTATTTCTATACCCTTCTATAATATCTTTGTTCATGCATTTTAAGTGTTTTTTTTTTTTTACAGAAATTAGGTCTTGAAAAGCTGCGATGTTTCACTTCTAAAAATCTAGAATCTAGAAATCTGTTAGCAGATCTGACCTCAACACCACATGGCTTATAAGACGTTCATGTCAAGTTGGATTTATCATAAATATGAGCAGCTGACTGGGGAAAAAACATTCACATCAGCCTCCTAGTGGTAATTACAAGTGGGACATTTGGGAATATTTTCTAGACTCCGATATCTCCCACTTGGCGTCATGAATTACAGAAGTGTGTCAACACAATAATACAATCAAATCTACTTATGTAAAGCGAGCAATATCTGCTGCAGTTTGCTTATGGTTGATTTTAAATCCATACGTAAAAATCATTTCGGATGCGTGGGTTCCAACGAGTTCAACGCGAACGTTTCCGAGTTGCAGCACTGAGACGATCCTGTTTTTCCACTTCTTCCAACATGATGTGACCTAAAGAGTAACTAAACCCCAAACTCACTCAACTGGTCATCTGCTATTGGCTGGTCTTTGGTGCCAGGTGATGTCACCACCTGTTGTACTCTATAGAAGGTGACATCACCTGGCACCAAAGACCAGCCAGATGGCCAGTTCAGTACCCTACTTTCCACAGTTAGGCGTCAGGCTTCACCACAGATTTGGGTTTAGGGTTTAGCTACTCTTTAAACAGGACAGAATATCCATGAAAAGCAGCATGCATTACCTAAAGGTCAGCCTATCCATGTCCTAAATTTAGATGAGAGATTTGAATATACTGCCTTTGTCTTTGCCTTGTTGGGCATGTCCCATCGTTTAGCTGTACGTTCAGATCGATAGCGTGACGCTCCCTCTGTCTAAGTGTCAGTGCTGTGGTCACAAAACTGGCCAGATCAATACCTACTGCCCATAACTTACAAGACACTGACACGACACTGCAAAAATGATTGGTTCTTTATGCTTCGAAACCTGTCACCTGAAGACGTTTTTGGGTGGAAAATACAGTTTGAGAGAGTTCTTAAAGGGTGAGACATTCTGGAAAAAAAAAACCCAAAAAACCTTCAGAATATATTTTTTTCTTCCCTGAAATATTCATGGTCAGGACTGTGTTCTCTTTCTCAGTCTCATGGCAGCGGACATAGAGGCTGCTGGATCAATAATACTCCGGTCATAACTTATCGCTGATCAATATCCCAGAGCTTTACGATCTGGTCTTTGTAACCTTTTGGTTTACTCTGGGTAGGGCGACTCTTTTTCAAGACGCTTAGAGCTAGATTCAGTCTTTCACATTCACGTCTGGGAGCTGCAACTGCTTAAATTGTTAAGTGCTGAGGAGGTTAAGTGTCCTTTACTTGCTGATTGAGGAGAGAAAATTGCTCTTGAATAGTGTTTTGGATTGGAATCTATGAATGGGGTGGGACAGTTTGTACCCAACAAGCAAGGGTTTCTAATGTCTTTTTTTTCATTTAAAGCAATATTCCACTTAGTTTTAACATGGGGGTTATTCGGTACTTGACCACCATGAAAACCAGAATATCGGATCGGATGCAGCTGGACGAGTTTGTAGCTTTCTGATTTTAACTTCATTTGAATGAATGGGAAAATAGACTGAAAATTGACATTTAACACGCTGGTGAACAGATTCAACAACAGATCCTGCTTTTAAGACAACAAAGCAGTCCTGTATCCGTCCTCATTTTGCATTTTTATTCTTGGTTTGATCTAAAATAGTATTTAAAAATATGAATCAATGAATGCAAAGTAAAAATCCGAAAGCTACAATCTCATCCAGCTGCATCCGATCTTGGTGATTAGCTTATATTCTAGTTTTCATGGCGGTCAAGTACCAAATAACCCAAAACTAAGTGGAATATTGCTTTAACTAGGATTCTCTGTATCTGATCTGCCCTTTTGTTCAAATTAGCACAAATCCTCTATTCCTTAATATCCGGGTTATACAAGCTGTGTGCTGAAAAGTACGTTTCAAGCCCCTCGCAAACTCAGCGAACTCTTTGTCGCCGACAATGTATACGACTTTTTCATTTAGTTTCCTTCCACCTCCGTACTTCCTCTCTTCTCTGCTGCTCTCTTCCACAGCCGACCACAGTAGAAAAGTACAGACGAGGCCATTATGGCTGACGTGTCGTCACTCCTGTCTTGTCCCATCCAGAGAGACAAAGCCACCCTGAGATGGACGACCTCGCTGTGTCGGTGACGAGACACCGACCACTACAAGACCCGTCTTCACCTAATTAAGCAACAAAGACTACAATTTTCAAGATGAGGGTGTTCCAAAAGGCCTCAAAACAAAAAGTATGACAAGACCAGTTTCAGTAAGCTCTTATTTATTTGTTTGGTGCGACTTAATCGGGAGCTCAATCGGATCAAAACCCCTAGGTATAACACCAGGGTTCAAATGATATGGATTTTGAAGGCAGATACCAATATTTTTGCCTTGTCAGGATGGAAAAGCCTCTGAAACAGCATTTAGACCATCATGGGACACTACTGGCAAATCAGTTTCAGTGTTCAGGTGAAAGTGATCAATTGATCCAATTGTCTCCAATGCCTGGGTCAACTTATGAAAAAGAATGCTTGCAACTGTACCTCACCCCACAGAAACTCCATAAATCCAAACCTGAATTGTCAGAAATGTGCTTCAGATGTGGTATGGTCGGCTCCTTCCTGCACTGTACCTGGGTTTGTACAAAGGTGAGGCCCTTTTGGTACGACTTCTGTGACACCTTGACCAAGATCACAGGAGTTACCTTCCCATTAGATCCTGAGCTTTGCTTACTGGGGAATTTCACAAGTGTCAGTAAATCTTCAACTAATTCCCAAATGAAATTTATGGAAATCGCTTTATGTGTGGCCAGGAAATGCATAACACTGACATGGAAATCTGATTCCCCTCTCCTCATTGATAGATGGTCTTTGGAAATGAACAGTTGTATTCCTCTTGAAAAGATCACATATAGTCTTAGAAAAGGATACAACATCTTTCTGAAAATTTGGCGGCCTTACCTAGAATATATAGGCACATCACTGACGCCACCATAGGGATGTGATCATTTCTGGTTAGCTAGAAGGCCTCTTTAAAGGATATAACACTGTGTTGGTGCAGTGTCTCTTTGTGTTTCACTCTATGCACTGACCTTTTTTTTTTTTTTCCGTTTTTCTAATTGGGTTTATGCAGGAAGGGTAGGGAATTTGGGTTTCTTTGTTGTTCTGTGTTCTGTATGATTGTTAAAAATAAATCTGAAAATAAAAAATAAAATATTCCAAAAAAGAAAAAGGATGCTTGCAAAGTCAGTCTGAAGTCAGTCTATTTTTTTTTTTACATTTTTGGGGCATTGTTGCCTTTATTTATGGGAGCCCATGACATTTGACAAAGTCCTGGACCTGGATTCAAATCCAGGATGTTGCAGTTTCATAGTATGCGGCGTACTAACTCTTTCATTAGGTAATATGTAATTCTGTGAATTCTGTGAATTCTGAGGATTTCGGTTTATGGGAAAATGACAACACTGGTCACATTACTTCCAAGCATGTGACTCCATTTTGTTTAGGTTACAGTCGTTCATGGGTCAAACTCAAAACCTCCACTATATTAAGCTACATTTTAGACAACAAGCTATTTGCCGAAAAGTGTATGAAAGCTTGGCATAACGTCGGTGTTCCACCTCCGTACTTCCTGTGTCTTCCTCCCTGCCGGCCGCTGACCCAGTTCCTGCTGCGGTAGAAAACCACAGACGAGGCCATTATGGCTGACGTGTCGTCACTCCTGTCTTGTCCCGTCCGGAGAGACAAAGACAGAGGACCCCTTCAGCTGGGCCCGTGATGGGACGCCCCGGCAGCCTCCTGTCTGCCTCAGCAGGGCCTCAGGATACAGCGGTGCGGAGGCGCTACATTCACTCGCATTCACTTCCACAGAGTCTCCACAGCCCGCGATAGAAAGGCCTGTTAATGTTCAACCAGAGGCAGGAACTGATGCAGTGCTTACACTCAAGGAATGATACACCCCCTCGTTACACCCCTTCCTCTCTTTTTTTTGGGATCACCTTTTTATTGTTTCGCTCCAACAGGGTCGATTTTACAGGAACACACATGAATATCAAATAGGATCTGGTCAGTATTCTGTATAATAAAACATGCACATTATACTGTATATGAAAATGTTATACACATAGTAGGCATGCAATATCAAGAAATATATACATACCTGTTCTATTCTACACCATGTATCATATACTGTATATACCTTATAATTACTAGGCCTATTTATGAATAAACACACACATATATACACATGCATGCACATACATGCATACAATATATAATGTATACACAATGCATATATGCACATAGACACACCCATATAACACATTACACATAACAAATGACACACACTTCATATGAATGCATGTGCAATTTGCATATGTAATACACACATACAAAACATCCATGTATCAGACACATATGGTCATACCACATATAATACATATACAATAAAATGAACATAAGTGCACTTACGTTTAGTGCACTTACACACTTACGTTGTGTGTGTGTGCACACACGTGTGCACACACACACACACACTGTACCCTCCTCCACCCCTCCCCCCGAGTCCAGCAGCCCCTCTATGGGAGTGCTGGTGGGACTGGGAGGAGAGAGCCATCAGTCTCCCTGCTGACGGTCAGTAGTGCTCCACCATGCCTCCTCCCAGCTTGTCTCTCCACATGTCCTGTTGCCCCCTGTCGCTCTCTCTGAAGTGGAGTTGTGTGTGTGTACTGGTGTGTGTGTGTGTAAGGGTGAACGTAATGAATTAGAGTGATTCTCGTTACTGTAATTGAGTAGCTTTTTTTGTGCTCTTTGAAGTCGGCAATTTTACGTAAATATGTTTTGACAGAGGAATCAGAATTCGCTACATTTTAAATTGCGTCCATTGCAAGTTGTATAGGATCACCATAAGCATTGCATCAGAAACTGGCCAATGGTAAATTGCATCTTGAGCTCAAAATTTCACAATATGATATTATGGCACAGTAAAAAATTATATTAAAACAGCTTTGGAAACAGTTTTGAACTGATATCAGAAAGATATTTAGGTCCCGATTCCACAAAGCTGGTAGCAGCTATGGACGACTATGGATCTGGTCTGAACTTTCATTTTGGTGCTATAGTTACACAAGTTAGTTGGTGCAGGTTGTTGTATCAAAATCTATTCAACATCTTAATGTTTGCTGGGCAACATTAGCCAAAAAGCTATCCATCCAGCTGCAGTATTATTGTGTTAGCCTGGTTGGCTAACCTTGCTAGCTAGTTGGATAGCTAACAGTAAAATAAACATCAGTGTAGTAACATTATTGAATAGCCTCACTGTGCGTTCACACCAAACGCGAAGCGAATCTCCATTTGTAATGTGAGTACACAACCCGCGAAATATTCAAAGCCAGCTGTGCTAACGGTTGTGCTAACTGGGGCTAATGCTCGTGCTAACTTGGTTCGTAGTAAAGTACAAACAATAGCTGGAATAAAGTAACAGACACATATTTTCAGAACTTACCAGGTAGTCCAACGTCCTCGCTGACTTTTCTCCAAGCCCTCTCCTTTTTGTTACGGTCTCTTTATGCCAGGAGACTTGTGTCATACAGCTCCGGGAGCCCACCGGTAGTTTAATACATCCATGGAGCCCACAGACGGCTACTATTAGCTTATCCTCCATTTTGTGATTCAAGGTCAGGAACGTCAGTGATGTTGGGAGAATCTCAACGCTGGGGATGGGATGGGCAATGTCAAAAATTTCAGAATCTTGCTTTTATGACTCTCAATATAGACTATAAAATGTGCAATATGACATACTGAACTGACTTTCCTTGCATAGTTTTTTATTGCATCATATGAAACAATGTTTTTTCAAGTAATTTAGTAGCTTTTACTTGGACGATGTAGGATTTACTTAAGTGGGTTCTAGTGAAACCTAAGCAAAGTAGACCTATGAGTAGTGCTCCTGGAGTAGGATATTTTGGTCCTCTTCCTCCCATGAGTGTGTTTAGCATCACTCAATAGCCTCTTAAATATTCTAAACAGCAACATCAGCAACTGCTGTCCCCATGAACTGTGTGTGTGTGTGTGTGTTGCTCAAGTAATTACACCTTCCATGCCCTCTGTCTTTAGGCCCTAGGACAGTGTGTGTGTGTGTGTGTGGGTGTGGGTGTGGGTGTGTAAGCAAGCAGTTACCAGTGTACCCCCCACTGTTTCCTTTCTCCTCAGACCCCAGGACTACTATTCATCAGGCTTTACGGAGTAAAGGCAGCTGATCTATCTATCTATCTATCTATCTATCTATCTATCTATCTATCTATCTATCTATCTATCTACCTAACTACCTACCTAGTAAAAATATTGCTGTTTGCATTAACTCATACACATCCACAACACTAAAAACACAAGAAACAAGATTTTTACAAGAATTATCCCCACAAGTTTTTATTCTTATTTTTTTTAAATAAATGAATAAATAATGAATCTCTAACACTGATGGTAATACCATGCCACAGTTTTGTTTTTTTTGTTTTGTTTTTTTGTCAAGGGCTGCCTGAGACAATTTGTCTGGCAACTGGTACTCTACACCAGTGGTTCTCAACATGGGGTCCGGGGACCACCAGGGGTCCTTGAGGGGGTTCCAGGGGGTGCCCAGCAAAATGATGAATTGTTAAACTTCAGCATCATTTCATTTACAAGAAGTGAAGACAATTAGAGAATGTAGAAGAATGACTGTTTTGATCATAGTTTCACTGTTATCGCTCTACCTACAATCATGTCATGGAATTCTGGACAAAATCATATCTAACAATAAAAATATTCTCAGATTTGGGGCAGAGAGACAAAATCTCATCAAATGGGGGTCCGTGGCTCTAATGTGGACTACTTTTGGGGTCCTTGATATGAAAACGGTTGAGAATCACTGCTCTACTCCCGTGATGCAGAAGGATGCTGTCAGTGTCTCATCACAGAAACCCCGTGGTCGTCCATCTCAGGGTGTCTTTGTCTCTCTGGACGGGACAAGACAGGAGTGACGACAACGTCAGCCATAATGGCCTCGTCTGTAGTTTTCTACTGCAGCAGGAACTCGGTCAGCGGCCGGCAGGGAGGAAGACACAGGAAGTACGGAGGTGGAAGACATCTAATAGAAAAGCAATACAAAGTGCTGGAAAAAGACAATTAAGTGAAACTGAGTCGTGAAATTAGTTTTTTTTTAATCAAATAGCATGTTGTCTGAAATGCAGCTGAGGAGTTTTTGGGAGTTTGCATTGGGAATAACGTTACCAGTTTGGTCATTTTTGAATCTTTATTTATCCGGAGAAATTCAACTGAGCTCCTTGCTCTTTTCCAGCAACATCTGCCTTCACATTCACACTGGGAGCTGACCAGTACAGCCACAGTCTTCTACTGGTGGCCACTGAATAGCTCCACTGGACACTTCACCCACTCGGACAGTATGGGGATTTGAACCTGTGAGTGGGAAAACACTCACATTAAACAGGAAAGAAGCTGCTGACCTCAGATCTGTAACAATGTCCAACATTACAATTGTGCACCTGAGGCTCTTAAAATGAATTTCATCAGATTAGGATATCGCCCAGATAGTATTGGTTGTAATCGAACCTTATTAACAGGTTATTAACAGTTATGTTAAGGTAGATTCTTTACAAACACATTGAATGTAATTGGGAAGCAAGTATGTATTGTGCATCTGCATCATTTTACACATGGATGGAAATAAGCTGTATAGGCCAGTGCATCCACTGTTGGACTAAAATATAAAATAAATCAGTCATCAATTTCTTGCACATTTACTATTTTTCCATATTTACCGTAACATATACAGTACTGTGCAAAAGTCTTAGGCACCCTGGATTTTTATATACATTTCTTAGAAGTCTTAGATGTTTATTTGTTTTCTGCATTAGTGTGTCAGTAGACTGCTGTTTATTGTAAATTTTTGTTAATCAGAAACTTTTCATTTCATTAGTTTTGAAAGCATCTTCGCTTTATGGATTTCTTTGACATATGCCTAAGACTTTTGCACAGTGCTGTATATTAAAAAAATAAATAAATCACATCTCTTGATAGCTACTTTGGGGCAAGACTGTAACATAATTGAGGCAAACTGAGCTGTCAGAGGCTCATGGCAGACGCACAGAGATCATCCATCCAGGGTGTCTTTGTGTTGTTGGACAGGACAACAAGTGAGAAATGTCTGAGACTGAAGAGGAGAGGAAGTGAAGGAGCCAGAGTCAGCAAGACTCAGAGTGAGAGAAAACATGTTGTGGAGTAGACCATGTAGGGGAAAGACTAATAGTCTGCCTCGGCTGAACTAGATCATAGGTCAGACAGATATGGGTTTCTGAAGGCAGATACTGATACTAAACTTCTTGTCTGAAATCTAAAAGCTGTAAAATCAATCAGTGTGTGTGTGTGTGTGTGAGAGGGGGGGTGTTGTATGCACAGTGTGAGGATGAGGATGGTGAGATCAGTCAGTGCCATCCTACCCAGCCCTGCATTAGCAGAACAGCGAGAAGATAAGGATGAGGATGGCGAAGATGTAGAAGGCGAGGATGAGGACGTGAGGATGAGGATGATGAGGATGAGAATGTGAGGATGAGGATGGCGAGGATGAGGATGGCGAGGATGAGGATGGCGAGGATGAGGAAGGTGAGGATGAGAATGTGAGGTTGAGAATGGTGAGGATGAGAAGGTGAGGATGAGGATGGTGAGGATGAGGATGGTGAGGATGAGGATGGCGAGGATGAGGATGGTGAGGATGAGGAAGGTGAGGATGAAAATGTGAGGTTGTGAATGGTGAGGATGAGGATGGTGAGGATGAGGATAGTGAGGACAAGGATGATGACAATGATGATAGCGAGGATGGCAATGATGATGAGGATGGTGAGGATGAGATTGATGAGGATGGCAAGGATGAGGATGGCGAGGATGAGAATGATGAGGATGAGGACGGCGAGGATGAAGATGATGAGGATGGTGAGGATGGCGAGGATGAGAATGGTGAGGATGAGGACGGCGAGGATGAAGATGGCAAGGATGAGAATGGTGAGGATGAGGATGGCGAAGATGAGGATGGTGAGGATGAGAATGATGAGGATGAGGATGAAAATGGTGAGGGTAAGGATGAGGATGTGAGAATGAGGATGGTGAGGCTTTGTGGCTTTCACACTGAGATGTGAAGAGACAGACAGACAGACAGACAGACAGATAGATAGATAGATAGACAGACAGACAGACAGACAGACAGACAGACAGAAAGATAGATAGATAGAGGTGTGTGAAGATGCTACTGTTTGCATTTGTATCTGTATTTGTTCAACCAATCATTTGTATTGTATTCATATTTGTGTAAATTTGGAACCAGAGCTTAAACTGGAAATGAGACTGTTTAGACCTCCTCTAAAACAACAAACAAACCAAAAAAAAAGAATTCTTCATCCTTGTAACCATCGCCATTGCTATTGTTGAGATATTACAGCATTAAACTCATGGGTTTTACAATAACCTATCATTAATAATGAAGTATAAAAACAGAAATATAAAAGAAGTATAAAAACCTTAACCCTAACCCTGTTATGTGACAACAGACATGGTGCCATAACAACTATCGCCATAAACAATTCGAAACAAGAAAAAAAATCTCCACCCTGAACTTTGGGTGGCACTAAACAGTCATAGTTATGAACTGAAAATATGACTTTATGACTCAAAATATATTTCCTCATTCTCACTCTGAACTACCAAACAAACACTTGCGTAACCAGCACCAGAGTATGTGGGAGCATGTGTGTGTGTTTGGATGATGATGTACTTTACAGGCTTGTGTGTGTGTGTGTGTGTGTGTATTGTATGGACCTCTGCTGTGGGTTAGTGCTGGAGCACAGGTGACCACATCCTAGATTAAAACAGAACACGATCCATCAGATCCCGACCCAAACAGGCCAATTAACCAATTAACTCCCCTCGTTAGCTCACCTAGCTTTGTTATTAGTCTTATTAAGCGCAGAGAGAGTCAGAGCAATAACATGTTGATAGGATTACACTCAATTTCAGGGAACTGAAGAGGGGGAAGGGTGTGTTTGAATGTGTGTGTGTGTGTGTGTGTGTGGATGAAACTGGTGGGAGCGATCTCACTAATGATCTGTTCATCTGAGAATGTGTTCGGTGTGTGTGTGTGTATATGGCGCCGATAGTATCCTTAAAATGTTTATATAAATAAGAATATAGCAAATATTCCAAAAATTCCAACATGTCAAGAACATAGTAAGTAGAGATGTATGAATGAAAAATGTGAATTGGAGCATTATGAAGGTGTGCAGCATGACAATAAAACATACTGAGACAAAGAACAATTGTATTAAAATATATCTGATATGAAAATATCCTATACATTTCTATACATGTATAGAAATATAGAAATATCAATATATGAAAATGAGAATATGAGAACTTGCATTACCACTGTAGTCAAACTTGGCTATGAACTTTCTCATGTCATCCTTTCTATCACCTTGCCTTATGTTTTGTGTGTGCGCGCATTGCATTGACTAATAGAGAAGGCATGCCATAAAAGTACACACACACACACACACACACACACACACACACACACACACACACACACACACACACACACACACACACACACACACACACATTTGACTCTCTCCTCTGTGTTGTTTGTTAATGACAGGACTCCTGACCGCCTGGCTGACACTGAGGCCATTCATCTTTCTGACATCCTCCCACACACACACACACACACACACACACACACTTTAAATATTTACTCATCCTGGTAACCCAAGACTAATAAGTTCCTAGTTCTTGAAACAAATCAGCATCAGTGGGATATCCCTCTTTAAATACAGGTTATAATAATTGGTTCTCACATTTTAAATAAAGCATGAAATTGAGGAATGAAAGTTAATTAGGAAAATCAAAGTAATGGCAGTGGTACACCTGCTTAACAATGCCTGAGTGCCATTCCCCCATTAACCAGGCTGTAAACTTTAATAACGATGGGTCAATGGACAAGAATGCACATACAAGTGTGTGTGTGTGTGTGTGTGTGTGTGCATTAATGTTGAAAAAGGTCATTAGACTGGTCAGGATTTGAATCACCCAGGCTATTACAGCAGGGCCAAGCCTCATAGGGCTCCAATGGTTTGATTTATTACTATTGCTATGTGGATTTAACAATTCAGATAGATGCCACCGTATGATTTCCTCATGAAAATATTGCTGTGATGACCAGTGTCGGATGAATAACACGTTATAGTGATGCTATGACTTTTCCCAACAAATTGCTATTTCGGTTTCTGTGATAATATTATAGTTACAAATCAGAAAAAGAGGTTGCTGCTGTTGTTATTACACAAAGATTGAAGTTGAATTATCCAAAAACTACCCAAATCTATTTGTTTTTCTCATAATTAGTCATCATCCTTTCACACTGAGCTGCTTAGATGAGAAATGGTAGAAAAGTTGACTTTCTCTGGTTGGAGGTATTCCCACTACTTTGATTTTATCCAGTAAAATGACGAGAGGAACATCGGACTTCAATGTTTGTTTTTATTTTATTTGTTTATTTGATAGGGACAGAGCACGTTAATAAACATCAGTGTAAAAATACAAGATGTAAACATGCCGGAGTTAACAAAAATGCTAATTTACATCCGTAGTCCCTAGGCAGATAACAAAAACAGAAACATTACAAGTGACAATATACAAATACAAAAATACAAATACACAAGTAGAAAAAGACAAAATACATTGTACAACATGTCAGGTTAAAAGTGTTGTTTGGTTTCCTGATCATTGGAGAGGAAACTGATTTATCATTTTAATGTAACGAAGGTGTAACGAAGATTGTTATTAGTTATTCCTCCAAGTAATATAATGAATTACTTCTCCCAGGAAGTAATAAGCTAAGCAATGCAATTACTTATGACATGAGTAACTAATAATGAGTTATATACAACTTTTTTGAGTAATGATGAGCCCAACACTGGCAGAGCTGGAAAGTAACTAAGTACATTTACTCGAATACTGTACTTAAGTACAATTTTGAGGTACTTGTACTTTACTTGAATATTGCCATTTTATGCTACTTTATACTTCTACTCCACTACATTTCAGAGGGAAATATTGTACTTTTTACTCCACTACCTTTATTTGATAACTTAAGTTACTAGTTGCTTTGCAGATTCAGATTATTAATACAAAATATAATCAACTAATAAATTGTAATGTATTATGATAGATTACTGTAAGCTACCCAGCAGTATATAAAGTAGTGGAAATCAGCCCCATCTTTTCCAGCTGCAACATTAAAGTGATGCTTACACATTAATGCATCAATAATTATAATTCAACAATATAATATATACTGTATTATTCTGAAATGGGCCATTCTGCATAATGAGTACTTTTACTTTTGTTACTTTAAGTACATTTTGATGCTAATACTTTTGTACTTTTACTTAAGTAACAGTTTGAATGCAGGACTTTTACTTGTAACAGAGTATTTTTATACTGTGGTATTTCTACTTTTACTTAAGTAAAAGATCTGAGTACTTCTTCCACCACTGAACACTGGTGATGACATGTCAAACAGGCTGTCAGCACTGCAAACACTACACACTACAAAACATATTTCTATTGTGTTGTAATTACATTGGAGTCAGTGGGGAGGGGAGATAATGAAATACACTAGAGCGGCAGCTGCTGTCACCAAAATTAGCATTATGGATTATGCAATATTGTCACATTTATGTTGTGATGACTTTGGTCAATTCGTGGGTCAATGATATATTTGAAGAAACGTCTTGCATGGGTTACTATGGTTTTCAGAAACAAATGCAATTGGGGAAATTAAAGAAAGCTGGATGTTTGAATTTATGGTTGGAGTCATATGGGTTTTTGTGGGATGATACCGATGGTGCTGATGATATTCTCTGCCAATATACTGTATCTTTGAATTTGATTGATCAAACAGTTAAGAAAAAAAAAAGTGTTTCCATCAGAATTGTATTCTTCTCAGGGTGGAAAAGCCTCTGAAACAGCATTTGGACCATCATATGATCTGATTTTTACGGTGGCCCTGAGGGGCCAAACACAACGACATTTCACAAAACACAACAACATTTCATAAAACACAACATTTCACAAAACAGAACAACATTTCACAAAACATAACATTTCACAAAACACAACGACATTTCACAATTTTTGTGAAATGTTGTTGTGTTTTGCCCCTCAGGGCCACCGTACATTTTTAATAAAAAGTCAATTTTGGGCTCATATATATCAATCTAACCCCATTTGATACATGTGTTTGTTAGTTGCAAAAACAACAACAGCAGCAACAACAAAAAGAAAGAGGACAACAGGAGACACAAGGTTGATGTGAGACATTAATTATTACTGCTAACGGTTAATTATTTTGATAGACAGCGACTTATTACTGAGAAAACCTCACTGTATGATTGATGCACTCACAGGCTAATGGATAAACTTAGACCATCAGCCCACATGTGTACAGCCTAACAAAACACACACACACACACACACACACACACAGGAGATGGTCGGTCAGACTCTAACTAGCCCTCATGTCTCGGTGTGTCTGCTGGTAGTAAATTAAAGTGCGATTAGTTGAGGTCATTTGTTAGCCTGTCTGACACCTGACCGGCTCCTGGGAGGTGCCGGAAGACGAATGGAGCGCTCCATAAGTATGAAGTCAACAGGTGAAGATTAACTGGCTTTAATGATGCCATTTGCTTAATGTCTCCCTCTCCATCTCTCTGTCATTTTCTCTCTGTCTTCCCTGTTTCTGTTTCTGTAGCTCTGCATCTATCTATCTATCTATCTATCTATCTATCTATCTATCTATGTATCTGTAGGTTTCTTTTGTTGACCGCTGTAGATTAACATCTCTGCCATTTGCTGTGTCGTCCAAAATCCTTATGGAAAATATGAATGGGCTTTTTGAAAAATGCCAAAATAACTAATAGTATAGTTGTTATTGTTCATATATAGTTATAGTTGCCTTGTTATGGTTAGCTGTTAGCTCCCTTAATAAGGGTTATCTAATGCATAATAAGCATTAACTAATGCTTAATTAACAGTTAACTAATGTGTAATTTACTAATGGTGTTCATATTAACTAAGGTATTAATTTATACATTATTTAATAGTTTATAAAGATGACTATTAAATAATGTATAAATTAATACCTTAGTTAACATGAACACCATTAGTAAA